>NW_025342799.1:0-2207 GCF_016433145.1 Gracilinanus agilis | reverse complement strand
TTTTTGCACCCTCCCCACCATGACAGGTAAATGATTTGCTCGATTCCCTTCTCCAATTCCACCCCCAGCTCTGGTATTTATAGGCAAAGGCAGGAGAGAAAAGAACAGTTTTGATTCTTGAAGCACAAACTCAGTCTCCAGTGTCTTACTAAATTCCCTACTCTTCCTTCCACTCAAAATTATTTTTTTTTGGTAGTGGCTTTACCCTACTGCTTAACTTAGATTTTGAAAATAATATTTCCCCACCAGCTGGACTCAGAAGCTTTTATTATAAGTACTGGAGAAGGTACTATTGCGCCTTTATGGGATGAATATTGGACTGAAAAGTGGGAGGAGAGCCTTTCTGGTATAACAAAAAATATTGGATAGAGTATTAGAGCACTTAAGTTCCTGCTACCTACATGTGACCTCAGCCAAGTCTTTCTCTGCAGCCCCCATTCCTGTAACACTTTGAGCCTTGGTTTCTTCACATTTCAGATGGAGAGGCCATGGAATGGAACACTATCAAGAAACGATGAATATGACAAATTCTGGGAAACAAGAGCAGGTTTGTATGAACGGAGGAAGAGCAAAGTAAGCAGAAAAGGAGAATAACACCCACAAAGACCACAGTAACACAAAACCACAGCAAAAGGAAGACAAATTAGAAGCAAGCAGAATGGCCATTATTGGTGCCAGTGAATAGAAGATGAAACAG
The DNA here is from genome assembly GCF_016433145.1 of Gracilinanus agilis. Lineage (NCBI taxonomy): Eukaryota > Metazoa > Chordata > Mammalia > Didelphimorphia > Didelphidae > Gracilinanus > Gracilinanus agilis. The sequence goes on along the minus strand of NW_025342799.1, from coordinate 1,510 downwards.
ATCATCTTTCTTTTGGTGGACTGACAGGGTGGAGGCTTCAGGTGTGGAATGTTGGGGTACCAGACCTATGATTCGGTTAGTACAAATTTTGGAGCTCCCAGTGAGGGACTTATTCCACCAGTTCCAGGGCAGGGGCTACTCTGTCCACTCTGGCATCTACTATTGTCCTCTGTTGTGAGTAGATCCTTGATAAGCACTTAAATAAATAGTATTGACCTTTGTTAAACAAAGGGGAATAGAGAGGGAAGTTAGGTGACTCAGTGGAATGAGAGCAAGGTCTGGAGATGGGAGGTCCTGGGTTAAAATCTGGCCTCAGACACTTCCTAGCTTTGTGATCCTGGGCAAGTCACTTAACCCCCTTTGCATAGCACTTACTGCTCTTCTGCCTTGGAACCAATACATAGTTTTAATTCTAAGGTGGAAGGTAAGGGTTAAAAAAAAGTGAATGGAACCCTCAGGAGGGAGATACCCAACTGATCTTGTACCTGTATCACAGGGATGTTGCCAGGATCAAATGAGGTAATACTTGTAAAAAATGCATAGTCCAGTGTCTGGCATATGGTAGTTGCCATATAAATGCTTATTCCTTTCCCCTTTCCCTTTTGCTGGAGGAAGGGCAGCTGTATTCCTGGTCTGATGGGTCATTGCCTTTAATGCTTTGATTCAGGAGGGACAGTTGATTTTTTTTTTAACTGAGAAAACTCAGTTTTTTATTCAAGGCCATGCCAAAGCTATTGTCAGAAGAAGAAATCGACCTAAACATTTCTGAACATTAGCAGCAGCATCTTGTAAAGAATTTACTCAAAAACATGGTGGAAATTGTAACTTCCTTGGTGGGGTCAGGCAGGACAGTCTTGCCACAATTCATAGGGCAATGGGATTTCCTATAGTTTGGGATTGGGGATTTTGCTTTGGATTCGTGGTACCTGGGCACCCTCTACAGGCACTGGAGGGGATTTGCTAGCCCTAGGAAATGATGAATTCAGTGAGGAGGAAGGTACTCACTGACATCATGCTATTTCCTCAGCTGTAAAATGGTGATGATGATGATGATGATGATGATGATGATGATGATGATAACAGTTATCACAATGTTCTTACGAGGGACACATCTAAAAAGTACTTTGTAAACCTTAAAGTATTATATAGTCAATTTTTATCATATAGCAAAATATTTATAAACATACTTTTTGGGGTAGCAATTAAACTTGTAAAGAAAGTAGGTGACCATAAGATGGGGTCTGACTACATGCATTTTTGTACACGAATGTAGTGTATTATTACTCCATAAGAAATCATACATAACAATGAAAGAGTCAAGACCACTGGGATGAAGATGCTATTATTATTATTATCATCCTCATTTTGCAGTTGGGGAAACTGAGGAAGTCAAGAACTAGCTGAGTTCTTGAGGGTTGTACAGCTATTAAGTGTATGATGCTGGATTTGAAGGAAACAAGACCACTGGGGTGAAGCTGTGATTATTTATAACTGGGTTATAAAATTTATT
>NW_025342798.1:0-2127 GCF_016433145.1 Gracilinanus agilis | reverse complement strand
TGCAGCAGCCTGGGCCTGATACCCAGCCTCACCGCCCCTGTGAAATGAAGCCGCATATATTTATGAGTGCCATCAGCCCTCGCTTCACTTTAATAAACTGCGCTCGAGTTCTAGCTCATTCAATATTTATTTTCCCTCTGCACCATGTCTTTCCCCGATGAAAGTTAATTGTTTTGCTCTGAATTACTGGGATTTAAAAACTCAATGAGATGGAAAGGGGGAGGAACACAAAGAGGCAAAGAGAGGTTCCTCTTGCACATCCTGGCTTCCATGTTCCTCCAGGCAAATGAGAGCTTCCCATACAGCTCCTGGGCTAAGGTTCCAGAAAGTGTGAGGAGCTGGAGGGGTCAGAGAGTGCAGTCCTAGGCACACAGTTCTCTCTCCCTCTATGTAGGAATGAGAGACTGAGACAGAGACTGAGATAGAAAGAGACAGGGAGAGGAAGGAAGAAAAGAAGGAAGAAAGGAGGGAAGGAACAAAGGAAAGATAGAAGGAAGGAAAGAAGGAAGGAGGGAGGGAAGGAACAGAGGAGGTAGGGAAGGAGGGAAGAAAGGAAGGAGGGAGGGAAGGAAGGAAAGAAGGAAAGAAGGAAAGAAGGAAGGGAGGTTGAGGCGTTGAGGGGACAAGGGCCTGTCCCTGTATCCTAGGGAAAGAGGCAAGTGAGGAGGGAGGGCATGTGGGTGCCTGGTGGTAGGATCCCCATGGCATCACCCAGATCCATACAAAGTCAGACATTTTCTGCAAGAGACTCAGCTACAGAGGCTGCATCCTCAGGCTCTTGTCGTCAGCCCTACAGACCCCCAGAAAGTGATGAGCACAGCCACCCCTGTTCCCAGTCACATTCACAGCTTACTCGGATGGGACTCCCTGTGTTGTCAGGCGCACAGGATCAGACAGGCACATCCCGCAGCAGAGTCTCACCCCTTACCACAGCCACACAGACACCCCCAGCATCACAGAGCCTTCAAGAGGGAAGGGACCTCCAGGGCCTAGCTAGTGTCACCCCCAAAACACACACAGTTACACACAAACACACACAAATGCACACACGCACACACACCTCTGTTCAGAAGGAGTGAGATGGGAAGTCAAGACCTCAATTTCCTCATGTGTAGAATGAAAGGCTTGGATGGGAGGGTTTCTATGGCCTCTGGTCCACCACGTTGTGTGCTTGCCAGCCCAGAGGTGCCCAGCAGGGAAGTGTCTTTTCCTAATGTTGATCCATACTTTTTTGTGTCTTAGGGATACCAGCTGAGGCCCTGAGAAGTTATGGCTTACCTATAGCTAGCCAGGAGGGTCAGAGTCAGAAATTAAACTCAGGACTTGTTTGCCCCAAAGCTAGGCCTCTAGCCACTCCACTATGGGGCCACTCTGGTTTACCTAATGTGACATAATAGTAGTTCACATTTATCTTTGAGGTTTTCTACAAAATCTACATGCCTTATCTCATTTGATCCTCAAAGCAAGACTGAGAAGCAGCAGCTAGAACTCCTTCATTTGACAGATTAAGGGGCCTGAAGGGCAGGAAAGTGATTTGGTTTGTTTACCTCTCTAGTGATCTGGGAAAGCAGGATTGGAGCCCAGGACACTGCACAGGACACCAGGGGTCTCCAAAGTGGGGCCTCAGGAATAACCCCTGGGGAGCCATAGCTTGACTCCCAAGGGGCATAGGATCAACCAGTGAGAGGCTGGGGAGATGGACTGTATCCCAACCTCCCCCTTTCTATAGCTAGTTGTGGGCTTGGGTTTAGCCACAGTCCCACCTTAACCATCTTCCCCTGCCCTCTCTTCCCCTGGCCTTCTGGGGACATAGAGGACATGGGCCCCCAGGGCAGTTATAGCCTATTCTGACCCAAAGCAAATGGGCATACGATATTCCTGCTAGTCCTCCAATGTGCCTGCGTCTCCATGCCTTGCCTCCCCATCACCTTGTGGCTATAGCAGGTACCCCTCAATGGTGGTGCTTTGGAGCAATGGTGAGTGAGTAAACCCCCCTTATGTCTATCTGTCTTTCTTTCTTTCTCTCTTTCTCTCTCTTTCTCTCTTTCTTTCTTTCTCTTTCTCTCTTTTTCTCTCTTTCTCTCTCTCTCTCTCTTTCTCTCTCTCTCTTTCTCTCTTTCAACATTC
>NW_025342797.1:0-1071 GCF_016433145.1 Gracilinanus agilis | reverse complement strand
AGGTTAAGAGCTGCTTCTTACTCTGCCACCATCTTAACCCGGAACCCGATAAACTAATTTTTTGTAAATTCTTATATGTCTAACTACAAGTTGTCTTCTCCTTTTAAATGTAAACTCCTTGCGGTCAATGTCAACTTAATTTATATATTTGTATCCTGAGAGCCTAGGAAAGTGCCTGAAACATAGCAGATATTTTATAAATACCTGGAGAGTCATCAATTTATGCTTATTCCATCTTCACATAAATAAAAGTGCAGGACCATGAAAGGTAATGAGAATTACTAGGATTAGAAACTGTAAGCCAGGGAAGTGCTAAGGGAATTGTGTTGTTTCATCTTAATTTGACAGCTTCCCTAATACTGTAGAAAGGGGGTAAAAGGTTCATTAATAACACAAGTGAGGTCAAGTGATTTCTTGTACACAAGAAAGTATAGACTTAAGGATCTTGGCAAAATGAGATTCAGTTAAAAAATGCAAACATTCCCTTAGGGGGTAGACATGAGAAACAAATTTCACGGCAATGACAGGATCAAAAAAGCAGCTGTGCCAATAGTAAGCTGGCAAGAGGTGATACTTTGAAAAAGAGTACAGCTTAGAGTTTTATTCTGGAATGGATAGGGTAGATAGGGCTTACCTGGCTGCACCAATGTTTTTGACATCTAGTCTGATCCTCTGAAATCTAATCTTGTTTGCCGACAGCCCTTTCAATGCTCATCAGAGGGGAAAGAGTTACTTCAGAAATCCTAATATTGCTATATGTATTGGGACATTAAGTTATGAACAGAGCTATAACTACTGCAAGGTAATTGGAAGCAGAAGCACCAAAAACAACATAGAGACAACTGAATTTAGCACCAAGTTAAAATTAATATCAGATTATTTCTTTTGGCCCTCTCCTCCAAGTGAGTTCTTTCAGTTTTTAGTTACACTGTCCCCCTGACCCTTCCTTCTCTCCATGGTGGGCAGTAATTGTTTGTGCCCTGGAGTCACTGCGATCACTATCACCCCTCCACACCAAAAGCGAAAATAGACTATGGTATGTACTTGCACCTGATGAAGATCTACTGGTTA
>NW_025342796.1:0-1100 GCF_016433145.1 Gracilinanus agilis | reverse complement strand
ATAGCTTTTGAGCCTCCTTCATTCTTTATTGTCATATTTTTCCAGAATTAAATGAATAAATACATCAGATGTTTCACATTCAGTTCCAAACATGGGAACATATTGAGAGCATATCTATACAAGCTACATTAGTGGAACTTAACCTCAGTATTTCAGTCTTAGTGACTGATTCATTGGCTGCTTTGTTTATTTAAAGCACTCATCAATGACTGATGTTTGAAGTGATTGGTCTTAATCTAATTATGTTCACCAGATAGATTGTCTGAAATGCAGATAATTTATAATTTTATAGATACAGATTGTTGCATTTACATTGGAAAATGGTATAATATTGGACTTGAAATTAGGAATGCTGTGTCCAAGTCCTGTCTCTGATATTTACTATAGGATCTTAGGTAAGTCACTTCTTCCTTTGTGCATTAGATAAGTCATTAAGGCTCATACAATGTAGTGAGGCACAGGGGAAAGGGAAATGTATTTATGTTTTTCTTTCCATGCCCAACCTTCCATTCCTTACTATCTATTGGCTCTTTGCCTCCTACCTACAAAAACACCCAAGAAAAGATAAATCCTTGAGAATGTTTCACTGGTCCCTACCTTCTCCTCAAACTATTGCTCTATGGATCTCTCCTCCCTTTATAGGTCAAACTCTTAAAAAGAGCTGTATATATTCATTACCTCTCCTTTTCATTTCCTTAAAATCCATTTTACAGACTCATTACTCAAATGCAACTTTGCTTTTCAGTTACCTATAATCTCTTAATTGTCAAATCTAGAGTTCTTTATTCAGTACTCACTCATTTTGATATGTCTGCAATATTTAATAGTAGTTACTATTCTCTCCCTCCTGGATAACTGCTCTTCTTGGAGTTTTAGAATTCCACTCTCTATTTATTCTTTTTCTGCTTGTTTTTTAATTCTCACTCTTCTTTGCTTCAACCTCAATGTCAAGCTCCCTCATCATGTGTGTGTGTGTTCCAAGGGTGTCTCTTAGGTCCTCGGCTTTCTTTACCTCCACTCTAGGAAATTTCGTCTTAAGTATCACCTCTGAGCAGAAGACTGACTCTCTTCACTGATATAAATATAAATGTATATACGTC
>NW_025342795.1:0-2101 GCF_016433145.1 Gracilinanus agilis | reverse complement strand
AGCATTTTATTGAATTATTGACACCATGAATTTCCTACTGAAAACTGTCAATTCATTTTCATTGACCATTTCTCAATTGGGGAATGGCTTGTTTTTATTCATTTAAATAATTTCTTTATATATCTTATCTGAGTTTTATTAGAGAAACTTGTTGCAAAGTTTTTTTTTATTTATTTGCTTCTCTTCTAATTTTAACTTCATCATGTCTTTGATTTCCACTTGCCCTCAATATAGTTTATTATTAAGTCCTGTTCATTGCCTTTTTAGCAAATTGAGCACTTTTGATGGTTTTTTCTCAGTCTTAATTATTGATCCTTGCTTTCATTTTTCGTCCATATCTTTTAAGCATTCACCAATTATTTCCCTCTATATATAAGTTAGTGTCCTTTAAGATATTCTGTTTCCTTTCTCCAATTATGTGTGTAATATGAATTCAGTTCTTGGATGTATTCTATCCTTTTTGGACCAATGGATCTCATAGAATTTTAGGTCATGAACTGATAACTTTGAAATACATTCTTGGAACATTTATTGAGAAGACATTCTATACCTGCTTTTTCTGATTAACCCAAACTATATTAATATAGTCATTAAAGTTTTCCAAAGGTCTACTCAGTTCTATTTCTTATTTTTCTACATAATAGTATTTATCTTTAGCATTTTTTCTATTACTTAGTAAATTATGCTGACATAATTTTCTAAGCAGTAGCAAAAGGGTCCTAGGTTGAAATCTGGTCTCAGACACTTCCTAGCTGTGTGACCTTTTGCAAGTCATCTAACGCAAATTGCCTAGCCCTTACCACTATTCTGTCTCAGAACCAATAATTAGTATTAATTCTAAGATGGAAGGTAAGGCTTTATATTGTAGGATGGAAAGAAAGAGGAATATAAGCAAGGAAATGTAAGAAAGAAAATGCAAATGACATAAACCAGGACTTGATTTATTATTTGTTATAGAGAAATGGGTAATCTTAGTTGAAAGGAGGGATAAAGGTGAGGTAGGTATTAGGAGGAGGAATTAAAGGGGATGGCTGATAGTAGGGAAGGAAATAATGAGCTTGTAAATTGGATGGCAAGGGAATGAGTGGGAGTATTCAGGAGGGTAGCTAGAAGAGGCTTGACACTGAGGCTAGAGACAGGGGATACTGGGGAGATATAGGCAGGATCCCTCAAGGTGAGGAAAGGTATCTTTATAGATACAAAGTAGTTGGGCAAGTCAGAAATGTTTAAATCTGCCTTGAGGGCTAATTCTCTTGTTAGTTTCTAAAGTCCCTTCAGGGAGGAGTCCAAGGGTTCCTCCCTGTCAGTGAAACTGATGGCAGGAGGAAGTCTCTGGTAAGACTTCTGCCAAGATGGATGCCCGCAGTTCCCTCAAGAAATAAAAGAAAATATCTCCTTCCCCCTTCAGCCCTTGCCTCAATCTTAGACACAAAGATTCACCAGAGGGTTGGAGTAGGTAGCAAAGTGGATTTATTATTATTAGGATTACTCAGAAGGAGAGAGGGGTTTAGGATTTTGTAACAGCCTCAAGGGAGAGAGCTGCAGGTGGAGGAAGGGTCACAGGTGGGTTAGACTGAGAGAAAGCCTGCTCTCCCAGTCAGGAATATTTGGTTGCCTTAAAGTAAAATATTTACTAAATCAATAAAAATAAGGGATAGCTTGATTTAAGGATGTTCTACTTGCCTACAGGAAACTAAAAGCCACAAAGTCTAAACCAAAACCAAAACCACCCTTCCTCCCAGAGCCCAAAGGGAAAATCAGGGAAATAACAGGGAAGTAATATGGAGAGGTCAGGGAGAAGTCCAGAGAAATCAGCCAGGTTCAAATTGTCCAGAGACAAAAGTACAGGCCAAGGCAAAACCGAAAGCCAAAAGCAGAGCTTCAGCTGGAACTTCAGCTCTCTTCAAGCCTCAGGTTTCAACTGATCTTTTTGCCAAGATTCTAAGACTTAACTGCTAGAGCTGTTTACAGTTGACTCCTGCAAGAGCAAAAGCCTCTGTTGTATCCTTGCATTACATCATCTATATTTAAAGGGATTAATTAAGTGAACCAGTTGTTAAACATTTACTGATACCATACTAATACCAATACCATACAGCAG
>NW_025342794.1:0-1438 GCF_016433145.1 Gracilinanus agilis | reverse complement strand
TTCCTCAGAGATTTACTAGCAGTGTGACTCTGTGCTGGCCACTTAAAATCTCTTTTTCTCAGTTTCTTCAACTATAAAAAACAGATAATAATATCATCTATAAAGCAGAGTCATATTGAGGTTCAGGTGAGATATTTGTGAAGTGATTTCCTGAGTGCCCGGCACATCATTGGTGCTATACCAATGCTAGCTAGCTAACTAGTGACAAAGGAAAACTGGCAGGACCCTCCAATATTCTCCCATCCTACCTCTTTCAAACTATTTCACAAATAGAAAAATGGAGTACAACAAATGTGAAATCCCTTACCTTTACCTACATAGCCATTGAGGCCTCAAACAAGGCATCTAGACTCTACTCTTTCCACTAACTCTAAGTCCTCTTCCAGGTATGTTCAGCTCAGGCCTAGAGCCTCATGTCCAGTGAGGAAATTGATGGGAAGGCCTAAAGTTTGCCAAACGATGGCTCCCCAGATTTAACAAGCAAATTGATAACTCTGGCTCTGGCTGCCAATGCCAAGAGTGATACCATGATTTTAAAACCAATTGTCCTTTCTGCTCACCCAGGTTAAATTCTCCAGACTTTATCCAGAAAACTCATTCAAGAAGTTGTTGCAGAGCTTTTAAAACAGCATGGGCTCGGGGGCAACTGGGTAGCTCAGTGGATTGAGAGCCAGGCCTAGAGACGGGAGGTCCTAGGTTCAAATCCGGCCTCAGACACTTCCCAGCTGTGTGACCCTGGGCAAGTCACTTGACCCCCATTGCCTACCCTTATCACTCTTCCACCTATAAGTCAATACACAGAAGTTAAGGGTTTAAAATAAAAAAAAACAGCATGGGCTCACCCCACTTTCAGCCAATGGTGTTGTCGAATGGAGTGTTTTGCTAGGAATTCTCTGTCTCCACACAGAATCTGGAAATGGCACAGACATGGAACAGTGAGGAGGGCCTCTTGTGTACCTCCCCCTGCCTAATGGGTATAGGCAATCTCAGAGGAGTCTGTCGGTTCTTAGCAATGGAGCCAAAGGATCCCCTGCCTGGGAGATACTCTGCTTGCATAGATGCTTCTACTCGTTGTTCACTGACCCTGCTCAGTCTTCAATGGAAATATTTCCTCCAGCACCTTAGGGAACAAAGCATCAGGGACATTCCCAACAGTGCCCTGTGTCCTGCCCTTTCTAGGCAAGAAGCAAAGGGCTAAAAGAAACATCAGATGGACTCTCCCAGGTAGGAGTCAAAGGCCTGGCTGAGGAAAGCTAAAGGCATTCAAAAGCCTCTTCAACATGATGCAGCCACATGATTTGGCTTTCACCAACAGGGTTCTGTAGAAGGATGATTTGGGGGATTTTTTGGATGAAGGGAGAGCAAGTGTTTACAAGGAAGCCTTTTAATCCTCTTCAAAATTAGAAACAGAAACACCTCCAGCACCACACACACACAC
>NW_025342793.1:0-1853 GCF_016433145.1 Gracilinanus agilis | reverse complement strand
TCTTTTTAATCTAGTTAACTTTTCCTTATAGAAATTAGATGCCATCATACATATACATTTAATAATAATATTTCATTGTCTATATTGCCTGTGAACATATTACTTCCCTATTCATCTCCATTGACATTATTAGTATGTAATGTTTCCTTATCTCAAATCATGATATTATTTCTAATTTTTTGTGAAATTTCCTGACACCTAAATAACTTTTGTTCCAGACTTTCACTTTTTAATCTATATCAGTGGTTCCCAAACTTTTTTGGCCTACTGCCCCCTTTCCAGAAAAAATATTACTTAGCCCCCTAGAAATTAATTTTTAAAAAATTTTAATAGCAATTAATAGGAAAGATAGATGCACCTGTGGCCATCACCGCCCTCCTGGATCGCTATAGCACCCACCAGGGGGTGGTGGTGCCCACTTTGGGAATCACTGATCTATATGTATCTTAATTTTTAAGTTGTGTTCCTTTTATTCCACAAACTGTTGGGCTTCATTTTCTTAACCTCTTTATTTTCTTTGGTTCTTGAATCCATTAACATTTAAGATTTTAATCTTCATTTTCCTCTTTTTAGTATTTTGTGCTGAATTTCTCCCTCTTTTCTTCCTGTCTTATCATTAGTTGGTTCCTATTATTAGTTTTGCTTATATCCCAGTCTCCTATCACAGACTCTCCCCACTCCTTTTGTTGTTGTTGTTTTTTAATAGTTTCAGTCATATCTGACTCTTTGTGACCTCATTTGACATTTTCTTGGCAGAGTAGTTTGACATTTCCTTCTCTAGTTCATTTTACAGATGAGGAAACTAAGGCAAATAGAGTTAAATGACTTACTCAGGTCACATAGCTATAAATATCTAAGATGGGATTTGAAACAAAGAAGATAAATCTACCTGACTGTAGGCCTAATGCTCTTTCCACTGCACCACCTAGTTGTCTTAAACAATTATTGCACAGTTCTAAGTTCATTAAATTTGCGCATGTTACTTTTGTCTCTATTTCTTTTTAGTTTTAGTTTAGTTTTTTTTTTTTTACTTTTTTATCTGACTCCTACCTTCAAGGTCAGTCATTTTGACTTGTATAGAACTCATATATTCTTTAGAGTTTTTGACATTTTATTCTTTTCTGTCAAGTTTTCTTCCTCTGTATTTTAGTTTCAAATCTTCCATTCTCTTTTCCAGAACCTCTTTTTTAGATTTTCCTTAATGTCTTCTAAATGATCTATCTTTTTATTGTCTTATCAAATTTTCTTTAAGAGATCTACTTTTGCGCTCTTTGTGGTGGCAAAAAAATTGGAAAATGAGGGGATGTCCTTCAATTGGGGAATGGTTGAACAAATTGTGGTATCTGTTGGTGATGGAATACTATTGTGCTCAAAGGAATAAAGAACTGGAGGAATTCCATGTGAACTGGAACAACCTCCAGGAATTGATGCAGAGTGAGAGGAGCAGAACCAGGAGAATCTTATACACAGAGATGGATACACTGGTAAAATCGAATGTAACAAACTTTTCTACTAGCAGCAATGCAAGAATACAGGACGATTCTGAGGGACTTATGAGAAAGAATGCTATCCACATCCAGAGAAGGAACTGTGGGAGTAGAAACACAGAAGAAAAACAATTGCTTGATCACATGGGTCAATGGGGACATGATTGGGGATGTAGACTCTAAATGATCACCCTAATGCAAATATTAAAAATATAGAAATAGGAGCAGCTGGATGGCTCAGTGGTTTGAGAGCCAGGCCTAGAAACAGGAGGTCCTAGGTTTGAATCTGGCCTCAGACACTTCCCAGCTGTGTGACCCTGGGCAAGTCACTTAACCCCCATTGCCTAACCCTGTAACAAATAAAAA
>NW_025342792.1:0-1909 GCF_016433145.1 Gracilinanus agilis | reverse complement strand
TTTTATGTTTTCAGACTGGTGATCTGTTTTTCTTCTCCCCTTTTTTTTAAACACATTATCCTAAGGCATTTATTTTATTTACTTTTTTCACAAAAGTACATTTTTTGTCTTATTTAATAGTTCAATGGTCTACTTATTTTTGTTTTATTTATCTCTCTTTTTATTTTGGAGGTTATGTACAATGTTCTTTATTGGATCTATTTCCCAGATCAAGTGTTTTTCCAGTGAAGTATTTCAGATTTTCTTTCATTTTTTCATTCTTTTGATTTTTTCTTATTGTTTTCTGATGCCTTGGAATCATTAGTTTTTTTCTTTCTCTTCTTAAAAAAATTAAAACCCTTACCTTCCATCATGGAATCAATACTTCCATGGCAGAAGAGTGCTAAGGGCTAGGCAATGGGGGGTAAGTGACTTGCCCAGGGTCACACAGCTGGGAAGTGTCTGAGGCCAGATTTGAACCTAAGACCTCCAATCTCTATGTCTGGCTCTCAATCTACTGAGCTACCTGGCTGCCTCGGGAATTGTTAGTTTCTGATGCCTAAAATGGAATCATTAGTTTCTTTTTCCTCAATTCTCATTTTTTAGCAAGTTATTTTCTTCATTGAGCTTTTCTGTTTCCTTTTTCCATGTGGTCCATTCTAGTCTTCAAGGAGATCTCTTCTTCAATGGTTTTTAGTGCATATCTAATTATCTTGGGCCAGAATTAAATATGACTCTTCTTGCCTGTAGACCCAATGCTCTATCCACTGTGTCACCTATTTACCTCTATTGAGGCAGCCAACTCTGAGAAAAAAGAAAGAAGGAAAGGAAGGATCATTTTTATCCTTTTGCACAATAGTTCCAGGTGAGTTTATTTGTTTCCTTTCCTTACCTAACCATTTTCCTCCTTAATATATGGCATCTTTGCATACATTAAATCCAACAAGAAAAAACTCTGCAGGGTTATACTCAGGACCTTGTCACTTGAGAACTAATTATTGATTACAATGTAGTAAAAAGTGTGTGAAATACAACCACAAAAAATACCTTATTTAAAAATATATAAGAATAGAATTGCTTGCATAAGGTCTTATAAGCGCTTATCTCTCTCTATTTAAAAAAAAAATGAGAGGTTCCAGGTTAAGATGGCGGCAGAGTAAGAAGCAGCTCTTAACCTCTCCTGACAGAAACACACAAAACTACTCAAGGGGACATAAAAACAAGTCCAGACGAACGGAGGAACCCCACAACAGGGCACAGCATGGAAGGTACGTGGAATCGAGGCATTTCCATGCTATAAAGGGGTGAAACAGCTCTCACTAAATCACGGGCTGAGCAACCACCCCAACCCCACCCCCTCCACACACAACACCTGTAGTGCCAAAGCCAGCTAAAAAGAAATAGAGCAAGTTTGGGACACCCATCGAGTCACTGGCAGCTCCTGGGCCTGTTCCTGAGAGCAGCAAGATTTAGGACCCCAAAAAGCTAATGAACGCACACAAAATTTGAGCGTGGGAGCAGGGCGCCGAGAACAGACACAGGACGCAGAGCACGGGCTGAGAGCTCAGGCACTGGGCAGAGGCGTGAGTGGAGGCAGACACAGCCACAAGATAAAGCTCTGAAACCCTGAGTGGGGAACCAGTGCAGACAGGTATACAACTGTGGAAGCAGCACCCTAGGACTTGTAAAGAAACCTCCTGCAGACAATCAAGCAAGGGGGTCCACCAGGGGGCTTGACCTCGAACAGACCCTGAGTGCGAGGATAAACCTGAGAAGCTGCTGGGCTAACGATGGCTACCCAGTCTCAGGAAGCTCAGAAGAGAAACATTAACAACAAGAAAAAGAAGTCTTTAACACTAGACAACTTTTACACAGAGAAAATCTAGACAACTGAGCAAACAGAGGAGGAGAACAAACAAGCATCCGGACC
>NW_025342791.1:0-2237 GCF_016433145.1 Gracilinanus agilis | reverse complement strand
AATTTAAGTGTTACACTTAGGCATTACCCCCACACACTCAACTTTAGTTCCTCATAACATCAGGTATATTTTATAATATAGGTCAGTCAATAAATAAGCTTTTTTAAAAAGCTTTCTCTGTGTCAGGCCCTTTACTATGTGTTGGGGATGCACAAGCAAAGAAAAATGTGCTTGGTCTCAATTTGCCACTGAAGTGGGGAAGATAACATAAAAAAAGAAGATAAAAAGTGAGAATAGAGGGTTGAGAGAGGGAAGGGAAGTACCATGAGGCATGACGGAGAAGTTTAAATGAGTTCAGCCAGGTGAGAAATGAAGGGTCAACTTATTCAATCAATTGTGTATCTACCTAATTATTCTATTGTCTAACCTACATGGAATACGTCCACAAGGTAGTAAATGGATATATTTAATCAAATGCTTTGCTAAAATTATGTTAAATTGTTTACCTTAGTTTTAGTTGCCATATTTTATGATGACTATTGAAAATTGTAAAATCCAGTGGCTTTAGACCAACTGATGTGAAGGAAGGGATTTTGACACAGATTGAAGATGTAAAGCTAATGAAGCAAGATTGACAGCAATGGCAGTTAGAAGGTTGGAAGAAGTAAAGGCTTCTGGGAGGAGAAGTTATGGGGAGCTCAGTTTTGAAACCTGGACTGAGAGGAACTCTGAATCCGATCTTGGAATTGAATCCAAAGCATTTCCAGAGGATTTCTCAAACTTTCCTATTGCCCATATTGACTATGAAGTGACCTTGTTTATCAATATCTGGAGACTTGAGGGCTGACAGGACATTCAGCTGTACGAGAGGATTTTATCCTGGAGTACAGGCTGTGTCAGCCTCAAAAGAGAGAAAGGCCATCCTCTGTACCTGCCACATCTAAAATCATTTGGTTCTCTATATTAATAGTTTTGATCAGTTGGCATTAGAAAGTCAAGAAGGTTGAGTCAACTTCCAGGCTAATCCTTTTAGCTGCTGGCCAAAGCTAAAAGGAACCTGCATATCTCTCTGAGACTTTAGATAGGGAACTTCCCTTTCCTTTCTTTGATTACAAACTAGTAGTCAGACTAATTTGAAAAAAGGGAGTAGAGGTTAAAGAGAGCAAAGGTTTATTTGAGGGGGAAACCTTTCTTCAGAATTGGGTAAAGCCAAAATCCAAATTGCCCAATACTGGTTTCCTCTGGTAGGGGTGAATAGGAATCCTGGGGAAGGTTAGGTAATGCAAAATTCCCTAACCAACCATCAATCTCTATTCCTTCAGTATTACTCAGTCTGATTCATACCTCTACATTTACCTCTACCATCATCATACTAAGTTAGGCATAGAGGGCAGACATTAGTTCTCTTCCCAGTCAGGGAGGGGGATGTTGTGAGGAAGATTAGTTAGTAATTAATTAAGTATTAAGGTTGACCTAGCAGGCTGGAGCATTCCAAGATGGAATGAAGGAGCAGGAAGTGGCTTGTGCCCTGAGAGAGACACCATTAGTGGTTGGCACAAACTGTTGTTAGCCCTGGGAGATCTCAGAGTTAAGGACACCCAGCATCCTGATTCCCTGGGATCCTGAGTGATGGTAGCATCAAGCAAGTGGACAAGACCTGCAGAGCTGCATCAAGTGGAGGAGGGGTTTGAGATCTGGTGGACAGCATCTCGAGCACACTCTCTCTACTTGGGTACCTTGGACCACCTTGGCTTTTGGCATCCTGAGATCATCTGTGGATTGCCGTGAGAAACCCTTAAAGCCACCCACAGGCCCTTTAGCTGTGCTGGTCAAACCTGGCTGGAACCAGGTTTGAAGCAGCCCCCCAGAGACTCCAGAACAGCTCCTTTATGCCCAGCCTGGCCTAGGTCAATTAGTATTAGAGAAGTTAAGTCCTCCCCTTGCCCTGTGGTTTTGCCCATTTGGTTTTAGTGTAGAAACTCCTATCCCATCCCTTTAGTTTCTCATAATTAAAACTCTTAAAACCTTTTACCTTACCTGCTGGTTTCAAAGACTCTGGCCTAGTGGTGACAGTTGGCCAACAGCCATTTTTGTCAGTTAGGAGCAGCTTAGCTATGACCTCTGGCCTCCCTATCCTGGTCCTGTCTCTCCTACAACCCAGTGTGTGTACCCACAACCATTTAGATTATATTGTAACATCCCTGGTGTCCATCTTTTTTTTTTTTTAACATTTATTAATATTCATTTTTAACATGGTTACATGATTCATGCTCCCCTTTCCCCTTCACCCCCCCCCC
>NW_025342790.1:0-2343 GCF_016433145.1 Gracilinanus agilis | reverse complement strand
AGCTCTTCAAAGACAGAGATTGTCTTTGGGCTTCTTTGTAGTCCTGGTACTTAACATGGTGCCTGGCATCTAGTAGGTTCTTAATAAATAGCTATTCCTGACTGACTGACAGGTCATGAAGTCACTCATATCGTGAGTTGTTGCCACTATACCCAGAACTAAAAATAAGAGAAGCAGAGCTCTGGGAATATATGAGGGGTTCAAGCCTGTTCCTCAAGCCTGAGATGTGGATGCTCAGCTGAAGCCATTCTGGACTGGCAGCTACCATGAAATTTTAGCATTTAGTGAGATGGATAGGAGACTATCTATCTCTCTATTCTTTTTTTTTGCCCTGTGTTACAGAATTCACCTGAAATGAGTCCCAGACACATAAGTCGACTTCCCTCGATGTTCCCCCATTATGTTTTGGGAATAAAAACAAATCCAGGATAGTTTAGAATAAATGGAATAACTGCATATTCTATGAGGAAAGCACGTGACAATGTCTTTGCAATTTTATTATGTTAAATAAACTATGCAGTTTCACAGAGTAGATTCACGTGTAAAAGTTTAATTACAGAGTCATCAATGAGAATGGGAGATACTAAAAAAGTATGATAGTAAACATACATAATCTTAATAATCAAAAAGGTGCTGAACAAAGTTATCCTTGTGATTACATTTATCAAATAATCTTGTGTTATTATAGCACGTATATGGGAGATATTTTTAAAAACTCTTTAAGAATGCATTTTGCTATACCAAGTAACATGATTTTTTAATTAACAGATAATAAATATAATAGGCTTTTATATTCCATTAATTCAATTCGATAAGCACTTATTAAGCACCTAAAAATACAAGACCCTATACCAGTGGTTCCCAAACTTTTTTGGCCTACCGCCCCCTTTCCAGAAAAAAATATTACTTAGAGCCCCCTGTCACATACTATCACTGCCCTCTTACAGTTATTCACCTCCCCCAAATGCACCTGTGGCCATCACCGCCACCCTGGATCGCTGCAGCACCCACCAGGGGGCGCTGGCACCCACTTTGGGAATCACTGACCTATACTAACTACGGATATAAAGACATAAAAAAATAGTCCCTACTGTCCACAAACTTCTCTTCATTTGTAGATACAAAGAAATAAATGGATAAGTATATAATAATTTGTGGAGGGAAAGATGACAAACTGAGAAGTCTGCATTCTATCCTTGAGTAAATAGGAAGTCAGGAAAAATGGTTGAGGAGAAGACTGACATAATTAGAAATGTACTTTAGGAAAATTGTTTTGGCAATGAGAAGTATTCAACAAGGAAGAGACTGGATGCATGGAGACTATTTAGAAGGATCTTATATTGAAGTGGGGTACTTCATAACACGAGTCCAGACACCCAGAAATTCAATAATTGGAACCATTATTTATTGGTTAAAGAAGCAGAAAAGAGAAAAATTATTATTACCAGCTGGGAGGGCAGCTGGGACAGCCTTCCCTAGTGGAATCTGTGTAGACTAACATTACAATACAGCTTATATAGGTTTATATGATACAAGGCTGTTCCCTTTCACATCCAGCTTCTTATTTGTCTAGACACAACTCATCACGAAACCTCAGTAGTGATAAATGGGTGACATTTAGGATATTTACTCTTCACATACACCTAAACACTCAACCTTAGTTAGCTATATGTTTGCCCTACATTCTCTCCTAACCTATTTGTATGTACCTAAACACTCATCCCCAGTTAACTATGAGTGTTTCCCTTGTATTCCATCCTGACCCATTTGTTTGTACTGGTGTCCTTTTGATATCTACAGGGGGAATTTATGACTCTGACCCACCATTTGCCTAGGTTGCTTGGCCTCCTGGAGGGATTAGGTCAGTTTCCTAAATAATGCAGGATTGGATTAATCTACTTCAATTCTACTTTATTCTCTAACCTATTTCATTTATTCTGTCTACTTCAATATTCTTTATAGCTTTTGGACAATTGTGTGACTGTAGATGTGGTCTATAAAAGGTTATTTATGAAAGTCTGCCTGTGTCCATATATTTTTATCAAAGATTACTTAGTTGTATAAAAATGAAAAATGATAAAGGCTTGTATAAATATATAAATTAGTATTTTAATTAAAGCCATGCTGATAGATAAAATCATTAGACCACGCGCTTGTAAGCATTCAAAACTGCTGCCTCCATTTTGTTTCCTGTCTCTACCTGGCCATGGCCTACTCGCAAAAGAGACCACTCCCTCCTAACCCACGAGATTTAAGCTCTCCCCTGCGTCAAGACATTGGAGACGGAAATCAGTTGGACCATGTTGGATCATGGGAAATGTAGTTTTATACATTTCCCAAATT
>NW_025342789.1:0-3136 GCF_016433145.1 Gracilinanus agilis | reverse complement strand
ATACAATATCATAGACACCTTGGAAGACCTTTGAGGCAATTCTGGGGCTAAAGTATTACAGCCTTTGAAGAGAAGAAATTTGCTTTGGTGTGTTAGGGACCTTGAGGAAAAGACTTCTGTACAAAATTGTGTGTCATCAGAGAGAGGAGGTAGAGACATGTGAATGAGATGTCTCTGGATCAGTGTTTGTGCTAGAAAGTAAAACTAAAGAATCCAAGATTGAGGTAGCAAGGCTCTGGAATTAAGAAGTAAGAGGAGCTAGTGGTTGTGACAATGGATGAGAATGACATCCAATCAATAGCTTTCTTCCTTTCCTTTTCTGAGTTTAAATCTTAAACTCTTCCAAAACCCTCCTTCTACTGGCCTAGAGGACACATGAATACTTATCTGCAGTTTTATGTGAGTTGCTTTAATATTATAACATATAAAACCCCTCAGCTCATTCATCCATCCCTAGGAGCTATTCTGTAATATCTCTTTCCTTTCTTTAAACTCCTTTAAAAAGCCATGAACACTAAATATTTCCACACCCTCTCTTCTCAATCACTTTTAAACTTTCTGCAGTATGGTTTATGACCTCATCATTCAACTGAAATTGTTGTCTATAAAGTCACCAATGATGTCTTCATTGTCAAATATAATGCCCCTTTCTTCCTCATCCTTCTTGACTTCTCTGAAGCCTTTGAAATTATTAATCAACTTCACCATGTAGATATATTCTCCTCTCTCTAAGTCCCTGATCTGCTTTGGCCTCCTTTTCTGGATCTACATTTAGATCATGACTTGTAATATTAACAATCTTCCATGGTTCTCTTTCTAACCATTTTCTCATTTCCCTTTATTCTAACTTAGTAAATGATTATGTAAGTCCCTAAGATTTCAAATATTACATACATAAAGATGACCCTTACCAATTTATATTTAGTCATGATGTCTCTCCTTTGTCCAGTGCCATGTCACTTTTTTGGAGAGTTTTCAAATTAGATGCCCTAGAAGCATATTAACTCCAATATTTGCAGTAAATCCAAATTTCTTTTTCTTTTCATTTGCCTTCCCCTATTTCTTCCAGACTGTTCCTTTTTTAACCTTCTTTATTATTGACAATGGTCCTTCAATTCTCCTGGTCACCTGGATCAAAACTTCAGTGCCATTCTAGATTCTTCACTTGCCTCGAGCTTCTTCACAAATGATCTTTTGTTGAGTCTCACAATTTTATTTTCTTAACAATATCTACAGTATGTTCGATTCTTTCTATTCATATAACTACCACCCTTTAATGGCCCTCATTTCCTTAATCATATACTATTTAAATAACCAATTGCTTAGTTGTAACCATTGCTTCATGTTTCTTCCTACTGCAATTCATCTACCATCCAGATGTCAAAGTGATTTTCCTAAAGCAAATAAATCTATTATTGTCCTTTCTACTCCATAAACTTGAATGGCTATTTCTTTAAACATTTTTAATATAGAAATTTTTATTTTTTCAAGATTACATTGATACAATTTCTTAATATTTGTAGTCTGATATTTGGCATTCCCTATTCTTTCTCTCCCTCCCATTCATTCCCCTCCCTAAGAAGGTAGTTAATATGAGACACATTGCACCTATTTTATCATATAATAAATATTTCCTTGCTCATCAAGTTAAGAAAATACATATTTCTCACACTAGAGAAAAATTAATGGAGGAAATTAAGTAAAGAGTGTCATGTTTCAATTTTCATTCAGACTCCTATTCCTTCTATGGTAGTAGATAAGTTTTTTTGTTTGTTTGGTCCTTGCCTTGTTGATATTAGTTGTCATTAACAATTAATCATCATACATTAGTGTCATTATTGTATTCAAGGTTTTCCTGGTTCAGCTCTATAGTACTTCATATAAACGTGTGACCCTGAAGATTAAATATAAAATCCTCTGTTTGGCATTTAAAGCACTTTAGAGCCTAATTCCTTCCCACACTTTTAATTGTCTTATACTTTAATGTTTTTACATAATCTGAAATAAAAATAATATCTATACTATACATAAAGGATTTGTGATTATTATCTCATTTTATCTTCATAAAAAACTTTGAGGGTAGTTGAAACAATTATTCTCATTTTACATGTAAGTAAACAGAGGTAGACAATGGTTAATTGATTTATTCCTATTCACTTAAGACTTTCTGATTCAAGGTCTAGTTATCTACCAACAAACTATTTCATCACATTTGTGTTTATATACTTATTATATACATAAGATAAATGCATATGTATAACACACATAAGATTGTGTTGGAACCAGTGTAACATTTTTATGAGAGACTATTATTACATTTTCACTGTGGCAATTTAAACCTGGGGAATTGGCGATTTCTGTAAATCACTGCTTGATTTATTGTTTTATTGACTATTATAAGGATGATATTTCTGGCCGTAGATGGAAAGCAATGCCACAGGACTACCTTGCAGGGCATGGGCAGTCTATTGGGCCAGTTGTTGCCAGTTCCCCCAAGAGGTTGGTCTGAGAAGTTCCTTACAAAAAGGCACAGATACTATGACTCCCTAATGGGAATCAAATCAAAAGTCTCTCAAACTTATGATATGGCAAGAGATAAAGTTCTGCCAGTTGAAAGGATATTGCAGGCTAATAGGTGTGATTCACAGATAAGGTTATATGAGAATATCTACAGGAATCCCTCTAATCAAGATTCCCTCACTAACTGCCAAGCCTTCTTATGATAAAGGATTCTACTCAGGGATGTATGAAGTTAGAACTGTAGGCTTTGAAGTAACAAAAGTAACTTCTTTAACTTATAACAGAAAGATACAAACTGGGAAGGTATAAGGAATTTGGATTAGATGGGAGAGGAGAGAGGGATGAGATTACTCTAACAACTAATCAAGATGCATCAGAGGCAAGCCTCCCCTTTCTGGGGTGGGCCCTTCTCAGAGTTCCATTCTCTATCTAAAGTCTGACTCTAGTGATGAAATAAATAAATTGAAGAGTAAGCTAGGCAGATTGATAATAAGTATTGGTTGTAGATCTTCTGTAATGATTTGATGATGTTAATCTTGATATCAGTTGATGATTATGTATATGTATATATATATATACATATATATGTATACACACACACACACACACACACACA
>NW_025342788.1:0-1934 GCF_016433145.1 Gracilinanus agilis | reverse complement strand
TCCCCTCAGACTCTGATGGTGGGAACCCGGAACCCTGAGCCACAAACTTTGGGAACTGCCATGTTCTTGGCCACCATCCTGGGAGGGAACTTCTGTGGAAATACAGTCTGATGAGGGCTCCTTCGGGTTCAACAGCCATCCGATAAAGACCCTGCAAAAGAAGTTCTTGTAACCAGCACTGTCAAATGGCTCAGCATCACATCCGATAGGATGTTCTTGGTTGAAAGTCAGTAAAGCAGAGCCGTGCCCATCAGCTTGGCAGCTGACACTTTCCCCATTAGAATGGGAGCTTGACCAGGAGGACCATCTGATTCTGCCATTTGTATCCCTAGCATTGGGCACAGCCAGTGAAAAAGAATTTATTAAGCATGTCCAGTGTCAGCCCTGATCAGAATACAAAGAAAGGTCGAGGCCAGTCTCTGCTCTCAAAGAGCTCCCATCCTCCAGGGAGGCAGCATGCAAGCAGCTATGTACAAACAAGACAGAGACGGGATGAGCTGGAGATGATCAAAGGCCCTTCACATGCTTCTTTCTTCTTCTCTCTTCTCTTTTGAAGGCCGTTAACCTTGAAACTAAGATATCCAGGACCAAAGCTTTGTAAAGTGGCACTCTCTGAAGAGGACCGTGATTGGAGTCAAGAGAAATCTGAGTTCAAATCCTGTAGAAGTGACAGAAGATGGAGGACAATTCATTTACCTTCTCTGAGCTCAGTTTCTTCCTCTGTAAATCAACCCTTTACTTTAGGGAGTGCAAACATGGGACAATGAGGGAAGGAGACCCAGACACAAACCAAACTCACTCGATAATTCCTCCTTGCAACACATTAGGTCATAAGATCATAGACTTTAGTGATTCAAGGCTCCGTAGAAGCCAGCTAGTTCAACCCTCAACCCAGGTCTAGAGAATTAAGGATCTTGTCCAAAGTCACATTAAGAGGAGGATTTGAACCTGTGTCTTCAGATGACTAAAGCTGATCTTCTTTCAGGTGGGACACAGAATATTACTTCAAACTGATCTATGCCTTTAAGGGCAGCTAGGTGGCTCAATGGATAGAAATCTAGGTCTGGATACAGGATGTCCTGGATTCGAGCCTGCCTCAGACACTTCCTAGCTGTGTGACCCTGGGCAAGTCACTTAACCCCCATTTACCACTCTTCTGCCTTGGAACAGTTACTTAGTATTGATTTGAAGAAAGAAAATAAAGGGGTTTTTAAGTGTTTTCCTCAAAGCAGCCCTTTAAGAGAGGCAATGCAAATAAAAACTTCAGTTTTACAGAGGAGGAAACTGAGACTCAAAGGTAAAGGAAGCTCTATGCTCCAGGTTATACAGATAATAAGCAATGGAGCTAGAATTCACAGACAAGACTTTTCTGACTCTGCCTCCAAGATCAGCGCTCTGGAACTGGGCTCTCTTGTCCCAGAAAGAAAGGGGGGAGAAAGACTCCCATAAAGGAGAATTCCCTAGAATACCTGCAGGACAGAACAACCCAAAGTCCTCTTGGGTCTGATTCTCTCCCTGCTGTTAGCCAAATCTGTCCAAAGGCACCAGGAGTTTGATGTGAAGTTTTTCTGAACATCGACAACATCTCCCTTCATCCTCTGAATACATTCCAGCTAAGAGCTATCCTTGGACCCAGGTGATGCCAGCTCAATGCCAAGCTACCCACAACACCTGCTCCTGACTCTGCTCATTCCCCTCACTCTTGGGCTAAAACAAAAAGCATTTGACCCTTTTTTCCCTGTTACAACAATGCAGTTTTTTTTTAATGAAGGAGAAGCAGTATCTCTGAGATTTGTCATTGAATAACTACAGTAGGATGGACAGAGAACAAATATCTAGATGGCGTGCCCTCTGTCCTTGAGGAGGTTATAATCTAGAAATGTCCCGTGCACACATATTCTCTCTCTCTCTCTCTCTCTCTCTCTCTCTCTCTC
>NW_025342787.1:0-5097 GCF_016433145.1 Gracilinanus agilis | reverse complement strand
TATATATATATATATAGTACCCATATACACCAAGTGTTTGTTATAGCATCCAGATTTCCAGTTTTTTAAAGGAAAACAGATTGAAATAGATAACAAAATAATAATAATGGATGACTCTAATTTTCCTCTCTCAAAACTAAATAAATTTATAAAAAATAAATAAGAAAACAGTTAAGGATGAATAAGATAAAGATAAATATTTAGATAAGCTAAATATAATAACTATCTGGATGAGGTTAGTAGTAGATCTAAGCTTGAGTATACATATAATCCAAACACTATTTCTGGTGGGACAACAATGGGTATGACCAAGCTGGAAAGACTTGATAGTGAAAAGAGAATGATCCTTGCTAGAAATTATATCTCTGCTTCATAAAGACCTGACTGTCTAAATATGGTCCTGATAATTTATATAAACTGAGTACCAGATGAGTTAAGTTGATCAAATTAAATTCTGATAGAAATGTGGAGAAACAGGTTTCATATTACTTTACTAGAGCAGCTGTGAATTGTTTTTCTTTTTAAGGAAAATAAGATGGAAATGAATAGAAGGATCTATAAAGCTCTTTATGCTCATTGACCCAGGAAACACATTATGAGGATTAGGCTCCAGGTCATTGCTGAGAGGGTAAAAAAGCTATGTACATATGAAAATATTCATGGAACTTTTGTTTGTAATGACAAAAATAACTGGAAAGAGCATAAATGCAATGACCAGGAGATATGGATAAACAGAGTATGTTATTTGAATATAATGGATTGTATTATGTTTTAGAAATGATGTATTGGAAACATAAAGAAAATAAGAGAAATGAATGGAGACGAAAAGAGAATAAGGATTACATACAATATGATTACATTTTTCAAAATACCTACAAATCAAGAGAAAAAAATATCAAAGTAAAACAAATTAAAATTAACTCAAATGCAGAGGATACTTACATTAGCGACATATATAATTTTCATATTTTAAAACAGTATAAACAATGAGGAATTTGTGTATTACACATAATATTTTATGCATTTGTTAATTTAAATATTTTTGTTTCTCATGTTGGTTATTAAGTATATAACAAAACAAATAAAAAGATAAAGAATGAGCACAGGAATGCAGGATTTTTGTCGTCATCAAATGGATCTGTTCCATCTTCACAGGAAGTAGAAGGTGACCCAGATGACCAGAGAATAATGATTTTCAAAATTTTCTATAGTTATTCAGAGAACCATATATTAAGTGGGATAATTAAAAGCCATTGCATCTCCTCTTTTGGGATAGAATAGCTAAAGACCTCCCTCTTGTGAGAAGGGAATTAGATATGAAGGTTTGGCACAGGTGTTTCTATTCAACTGATGGTCTGTTTAGGAGCCATGCCTGTTGTATTGTAAGCTTTATTCTCTGGCTTTATTTGAAGAGACATTTGAAAAGACTGAGCTTCTATTCAGACATCTTTTAATCCTTCTTTTATGCATTTACCAAAGACAACAAAATAAAAGAACAATTTCAAAGACATTAGAGGGTAATTTCAACTAACGATGAAAATATTTGGAAAGAAAATATTTTTCATTTGTGTTCCTATTATATTAATTCATTTGCATTTTGAATTTGTCCTAAATTTTCCATTTTTTCTTTTAGTAGTAATAGTAGCAGCAGTAGTAGTAGTTATTGTAGTCATCAGAGTCATAGTAGTAGTTATTGTAGTAGTCAGTAACTGTATATATATAAAATAACTCTTATGCAATCCATATCATATTACCTGCTCTCTTGGGGAGAAAGGAAGGATTGAATGGAAGGAGAAACTAGGAATTGCAAAATTTCAGAAAATTATTATTGAAACTTTTATTGACACGTAATCTGGATTTTTTTAAAAAAAATAAGAAAAATAAGAGCGTGACACCTTTAGAAAGGTGTCTACATTTTTATGTATTTATGTCATGTCAACATTTAATGATAATGAATATATGAATATGTTGCTTTTTACTGAATTATTTTTATGCACTAGTAAAAATTTTTTTCTAAATAGATACTCTGAATAATTATACAACTAACTGCCATATATATAAAACATAGTTATACATATATAATCATGTGATTATTCTATTTTTTGTATTTTTGACTGCCTGTGTTTTTGACTGCATTATGCAGATCAACATATGTAGTAGAATGAAGAAAATTTCATGGAATATTGTGATATTTTCTGCATTACCTGAATATTATTTTATTTATTAAATTCTTAACATATTTGATAATCTTTTTTTAATGGAGACAAAATACACATTTCTTTGGTTTCCTTAATCAGAATACATATAGGAATAAATTATGAAATTGAGGAAAAAATATTAGGAAATGGATTTTCTCTGCATTTGAGGTTTGCTTATTTATATACTCCATCTCTCTCCTTTCCCCCATCTGTTGTCCCAGGTTCAGAACCTAAGCCCAAGTCATATTACCTGGTGAAATTCCTCCACACTTTATTAAATATTACTGATAAGCAGCCCTGAACAAGATATTCATCTCTTGCTGTGATTAGAGGGCCTTACTAGACTGGTACTCTATTAAATAAGGTTTTCTGTTGGAAGGAAAGAAAATATTGTTAGATCATTTAAAGAGGTTTTTTTTAAGCCATGTTATTGAGAGACTATCTAACAGGGATCCTGCACCACTTAACTGGGTTTGATGAAGTATTGCTTGCCTACACATGGAAACACGTCTTTTCAGTAGTGTAGAGTTTGGTTATTGTGGTAAATTTAACAAATCTTCTAATTGTGAAAGCCTTTGACTCTGGAGTAGGTTAGGCTTTTTATCACTGTAACTAACCAAGAAGCCACTTTCATATGGCTGGACATTACAAAAAAGGTTCTAAACAAGGGAGGCAGAGTTTGACTCGTCCATTATGTCAATGACATCCTATGAAAACGTTGTGATTTTTCAGGGAAAAAGTTACTAAAACTCAATCTAACTTAATTGGATCCTTGAGTAACTTTAAAAAAGCTCTCTAATTACAAATATATGCATTTTAGAATAGATATTTATTTGTCTAATTGACATGGACCAAAAGAACCCCAAACAACACCATAAAAGAAATATCCCACATCCAGGCCCTTGCCCTTGCACATATGCATCAGACGGTATATACATCAGTTAAATAATATTTCTCTATCGTCTTTCCTCAAAGGTATTGCATGAAGCCTAAGATCTGTGTTCAAACTTGATTGGGAATCTTAACAATTTAAATGATGAGGGATTGAGTATATTAGTTACTGCGTTCTTACATTCTCTCTGGACTCTCACCTTTGTCTCCAAGAATCTGTAGCATGTGCAGGGGCAACACTCTGATAAAACTTTCTCTGCATATGGACTAAACTAGGTTGTGGATAACCAACAAGGTTCAAACCATCAGCTACTTAGGAGGACTACTACCCCAAGCATATGAAGACTTCTCCTGGTGGAATGGGCAGATAAGAACAATTTGTCCTAAATTCCATGAAGGCTGTTGAAGCAGGAACTATAAAGCACTTAGAGTTTGGTCAGAAACTGAAGATCCTATGATCATCCATACTATCCCAGACCACTGCTAGTCATCCTGACTTTGGTCTTGCCAGTGGACTTTGATGACTCTGAAAGACAAAATGAAGTTGAAGACTTTCTGCAACTATGCCTCACTTAAATCCCATTCATGGGTATATAAATATATCACCCCATAACATTATTGATCCTCCTTGAAAAATGAAGCTGTTTACATGTCAGACATATAGATAAGGGGACTTTTTTTCCAAACAAGACATAGAGAACATTATAAAATGTAAAAAAGATAAATTTGACTACATTAAAATAGTTTCTACAAAAAAAAGCAATGCAAAGGGCCATCCATCAAACTGTGTATACTCTTTGATCCAACAATACTGCTACTAGCTCTGGATCCCAATACATCAAAGAAAGGTAAAAAGACTGATTTGCACACAGATTTTTATAGGAGTCCTTTGTATTGTAGCAAAGAACTTGAAAATGAAGAGATGTTCTTAAGTTGGGGAATGGCTGAACAAATATTGGTATATGGTATGAATGTAATGGAATATGATTGTGCCATGAGAAATAATGAGAGAGATGATTATAGAAAAATCTGGAAAGAACTTAAATGAAGTGATAAAAAGTGAACTCAGCAGAACCAGGAAGATCTTGTACAGAGTTAACAAAAATAATATATGATGATTAAATGTGAATAACTTAACCATTATAAAATATGCAAGGATCCAGGAGAACTCCAAGGGACTCCTAATGAAAGAGGCCATCTACTGCCATAGAAGGAACTAATGGAGTCTGAACACAGATTGAAATATACAGTTCTTCACCTTATTTCCCTAATAATTTTTTCTAGTGTTTGTTACCAATGTGTCTTCTTTCACAACATGATGACCATGAAAAGATATATTGTATCTTAATATATGAACAGAGGGGCAAGTAGTGCAAAGTAGTGAGAGAAAATATATTTCAAAAGGTTAGAAAACAATTGTCCAAAATTGTATCAATATGTAATCTAGAAAAAATATAAATGAACAAAGAACAATTTAGAAGCTTTAAGAAAGAAGGCAGTTAGTGCCATTTCCTCAGGAAACAAGACTGACAAAATTTAAAGTTTGAAAAGAAGGAGACTTAAGAAGGTATTCTCACCTTTTTAACATGATCTTAGCCATTAACACTAAATCTGTAGCCTCTTAGGATCTGTAATACCTCAACATGAGAAACATTTATGCCTGAGTCTCATGTGACTGAGAAGAGACTTCAAAGCTTCCAGATATGATTATATCTAGTAACAGCAATTATATGACTATTCTATTAGATATTTCCCATTATATATAAAAATGTAAACTTTTTAATGTATTTAAAAATTTGTGTATTAGATTTAAAACGGTAATAAGAATTTTACAGATCTTGAAAAATTCTATTTTTCTTCTTTTGCACTTATTATTTTTCTTGTTTTTAGAATTATTTTATGAGATTTTTTCATTCCTTTTCCTTTCTTTTCCTCCCTTCTTTTCTTTCTTCCTTTCTTCCTTCCTTTCTTTCTTTTTTCCTTTCTTTCTTTCTTTCTTTCTTTCTTT
>NW_025342786.1:0-1231 GCF_016433145.1 Gracilinanus agilis | reverse complement strand
TCTTTCACTATTTTCTTCTATACCAGTGTTTTGTTTTTAATCAGTTTCCCTAATCCCCTCCCTTACTGTACTTCCCTTTCTCCCCTGTCCCTTCTTATTCCTCTCTTATTGTTCTTATAAGGTATGTTGCCCCCTTCCCTCTCCCTCCCTAGTGTTGCCTCTCTCCCCACCAGACCTTTTGTTACCCTTCTACTTTTCTATAAGGCAGGAATCAATTCTCTACCCCAATGGATCTGATTATTCTTTCCTCTTTAAGTTAATTTCAATGCACTTAATAATTAAGTATTTCCTTTCTCCAATCTCTTTACCCTTCCATTGTATTGGTCTTCTCCCCTGTTCACCCCATGTGCTTCCTTATGAAATATAAATTTACTCCATTTTTTCTTTTTTTCCATTTCTCTTAATAATATCTCCTTTTTTACCTCTAGATTTATATATATGTATACATACATGTATATTGACATTTCATCCTTTACAATTTGTCCCTGTTCCCTCTAAGTATATTTCTATCTACCCTGTTGATAATAACAATTTTAAGAGTTACCAATATCTTCTTTTCTTATAGGGATATAAGTCAATTTAGCTTATTGGGCCACTTAAAGAAAAGGTTTTTTGTTTTTTTGTCCCCCTCCCCTCAACTCTCTTAATTACCTTATGGTGATTCTTGTGAGTTCTGTGTCTAAGCAGCAAAATCTATCTTTAATTCCGGTTTTTTTCTTTATGAATGCTTGGAAGTCATTGATTTTGTTGAATGACCATACTTTCCCCTGCAAGAATATAGTCAGTTTTGCTGGATAGTTAATTCTTGGTTATAGACCTAGCTCTCTTGCTTTCCAGAATATTATATTCCATGCCTTCTGGTCCTTCAATGTAGATAAGGACAGATCCTGTGTTATCCTAACTGTGGTTCCCTGGTATCTGAATGACTTCTTCTTAGCAGATTGTAATGTTTTTTCTTTGGCCTGGTAGTTTTTGAATTTGGCTATAATATTCCTGGAAGTTGTCAGTTGTGGGTTAAACATAGGAGGTGATCTGTAGATTCTTTCAAATTCTACTTTGGAAAGTTCTCTTGTATAATTTCTTGTAGGATGATGTCCAAACTTTTCCTTCTGTCATGATGTTCCAGGAGACCAATAATTCTTAAAAATTCTCTTTGAGATCTGTTTTCCAGATCTGTGGTTGTGTCAATGAAGTATTTCATATTTTCCTCAAATTTTTCATTTTTTAAAAT
>NW_025342785.1:0-2335 GCF_016433145.1 Gracilinanus agilis | reverse complement strand
ATTATTAACCCTTTCCTGGTTCACAAAAAGAGGATAAAGGAAAATGGGTGATTTTTTTATTGATACTTTACTGTGTGGAAAATTTTAAATGAAAAACCTTTCAGAATCCCATTTATCTGTAAGTTCATAAGGCTTCTTGAACCTGTCTGTGAAGCCAAGGTCATTGACCCCATAAAAAGAGCTTGATCGGAATATGGAATTGCTAAACAATCAAACTGGGGTCCTGAGAATATACAAACTTGTTTATAATATGGAAATGATTTCTAAAGATTGATCTTTATGCCAGGATGAGTTTAAAACTTGAGAAGAAAATAAGAGAAACAAGTAGAAGATGCTAAGTGAAAACTCTTAGGTGTGTATGAGCACTCATTAACTTTTGTTGTTTATTGAAACTCCATAAGAGCAGATTAATTGTATTCAGCCCTAAGCTGTGTTTAGTGAAACTTATCATTTGAGGTGAAATCTCTTGGAATTGTGACTAACATAATTTGAATTCTGTATTCAGGTAGAGTTGTCTGATGGATTATTAAGTCCATAAAGTACCATTTAAGAGAAAGCCACAAGTTACTCAGAAGGAATATGATTGTGAACTGTGACAGGTGGAGGTCTTTGTCTGAGAAAAACAAAGCTGAAGGTAGGATCCTCTTGATTCAGTTTCCCCATTGTATAACTTCCTTTTGAATAGGAATGTTTCTCATCTAGTTATTCCTGAATCTGGCTGTGAGGTGGAATTATTACTATATGACTGGTTGTTAACTGGGACTCTTATTTGAAATCAAACAGAGTTAAGGATGTTTTGCCCTGGTGATACATGTGCTGAATCATTCTGTGCCTTTAAGCTTAGGCTTGAATGACTAATTTTGATGTCATAATCCTTTTATAGAAAATTTGTATAATCAGAGCAAGTGGTCAATAGAAGATATGAGCACAATGTAAATATGTAAGATATTGTTTTAAATATAAAGGTATAGTCATTCCATATCCCAAACAGCTAAATGAATTAACACTTGAACTTGCCAATTGCCTATTAATATTTACATGGTCATGTATAAGATTAAGTCTCTGAAATACCGTATTTTTTAGAACATAAATAATTCTGAGTAACATTTTTTTCCATTTGAATGTGGTTGAGCCTTCTACTACCAGAAACCCATTTGATCTACACTGCTATGTGTATAAAATGGGAATTAATCGTTTAAGTGTATTTACACACCCCAATCCAAGTTTTTTTATTTCTGTTGGAGTAAAATCAGCCTCCAGTAAATAAATTCACTTGTGTAAACTTTGAACTCAGAGGTGGAGACACTCTATCTGCAAAAGTATTATTACTTATGTTTTCATATGTAGGATTAGACTTTTAATAGCATCTCATCCTCCTATACTTCCTAGCTATATGACCCAGGGCAAGTCATTTAATACCAATTGTTCCTCTTCTCCCTTACAATTGATACTAAGAAGGCAAATTCTTAAAATTAATTAATTAGTTAATTAAAAGACACTTTTAGGGGGCAGATATGTAGGTCAACAGATTGAGAGGTCCTGGGTTCAAATCTGGTCTCAGATACTTCCTAACTGTATGACTCTGAGCAAGTCATCTAACCCCCATTGCATTGCCCTTACCACTCTTCTACCTTGGAGCTAATACATAGTATTAACTCTAAGTTAGAAGGTAAGGATTATTTTTAAAATCTGTCATATATTGCTCTATCATTTATTTATATCTATATATCTGTTGTTCTATCATCCATCTATTTAACCACCACCAATACACTCAAGTTGTTCATCTTTTTTCCTTCATTCTTACTGCATAACTGAAGGAAGGTCTTTTTTAGTAGTGCATCATCCTAACATTAAAAAAGCCTATAGGCGGTTCCGGGTTAAGATGGTGGCAGAGTAAGAAGCAGCTCTTAACCTCTCCTGACCAAAACACACAAAACTCCTCAAGGGGACATAAAAACAAGTCCAGACGAATGGAGGAAACCCACAACAGGGCACAGCATGGAAGGCACGTGGAATCGGGGCATTTCCATGCTATAAAGGGGTGAAATAGCTCTCACTAAATCGCGGGCTGAGCAACCACCCCACCCCCATCCCCTCCACACACACCACCTATAGCGCCGAAACCAGCTAAAAAGAAATAAAGCAAGTTTGGGGCACCCATCGAGTCATTGCAGCTCCGGGGCCTATTCCTGAGAGCAGCAAGATTTAGGACCCCAAAAAGCTAACTCTGAGCGCGGTCTCAGGAGGCAGAGAGCAGACGCAGGGCGCAGAGCTCAGGCACAGAGCGCAGACGCAGGCGGAGGCGTGGGTGGAGGCAGACACAGCCACAAGCTAA
>NW_025342784.1:0-1121 GCF_016433145.1 Gracilinanus agilis | reverse complement strand
AGGGTGCCAAGCCTGGAGTCAGGAAGACTTAGATTCAAATCTGATCTCAGATACTTCCTAGCTGTGTGATCCTGGGCAAGTCACTTAACCCCAACTGTCTAACCATTACCAGTCTTCTGCCTCAGAATCAAGTATCAATTTTAAGACTGAAGGTAAGGTTTAAAAAACAAACAAAAGAACAAAATACTCATCTGTAGAGCAGCACCTTTTTGTAGGGTCAAAGAACTAGAAACGAAGAAAAACGTCCACTAATTAGTGAAAGGCTAACCAAACTGTAGTAAATCAATGTAATATAATATTATTTTTATTAGACATTTATTAATATTCGTTTTTAATCTGTTTACATACTTTATGCCCCTACTTTCCCCTTCACCCCCCGCTCTCCGCCCACCCATGGCCAACGCACATTTCCACTGGTTGTAACATGTGTCCTTGTTCAGGGTCTATTTCCCATTCATGTCCGCCTTAGCCCATGCATTCAAGCAATTGTTTATATTATATGTTTCATCTCCTGCAGTCCTTCCTCTGAATGTGGGTAGCATCTTTACCATAAATCCCTCAGAGCTGTCTTGTGTCATTGCAGTGCTGCTGGTACAGGAGCCCATTACATTCTATTTTACCATAGTATATCAGTCTCTGTGTACAATGTTCTTCTGGCTCTGCTCCTTTCGCTCTGCATCACTTCCTGGAGGTCTCTCCAATTTGCATGGAATTCCTCCAGTTTATTATTCCTTTTAGCACAATAGTATTCCATCACCCGCATATACCACAATTTCTTCAGCCATTCCCCAATTGAATGACATCCCCTCATTTTCCAGTTTTTTGCCACTACAAAAAGCGCAGCTATAAATATTTTCGTACAAGTCTGTTTATCTATGGTCTGTTTGGGGTACAAACCCAGCAATGGTATGGCTGGATCAAAGGGCAGGCAGTCTTTTATAGCCCTTTGAGCATAGTTCCAAATTGCCAGCCAGAATGGCTGGATCATTTCACAACTCCACCAGCAATGCATCAATGTCCCAATTTTGCCACATCCCCGCCAACATTCATTACTCTCCCCTTCTTTCATTTTAGCCACTCTGCTAGGTGTGAGGTGATACCTAAGAGTTGTTTTGATTTGC
>NW_025342783.1:0-1211 GCF_016433145.1 Gracilinanus agilis | reverse complement strand
CTCCTGAAATACATACCACCCAGGTTCAGCTCTCATTCCAGTCTAACGACAAAAATGAGCTCTCTTTCCTATCGGACATCAGATAACTTAAGCTTATCTGCTAAAAAGTCAGTGGCATGCTTTGAGGTTGAGTGATAGACTGAAAAAAACAGGGGGCTGGAGAGATCATATGAGCAAAAAAAGAAAAGAAAAATGGCAAGGATTGACATCCTTGGATAAGTATTCTGCAACTTGACTGAACAGTTGGCAATTTTCTCTCCACCAACAGAAATAGGCAACATGATGATTAGAGTGAACAGTTTTTCTACACCTCTGAACAAAATTTTTCCATTCCTTTTATAACAAACAGAAAGAAACTTGAGAGAGAGCATGGCGTGGTGGATAGAATACTGGACTTGGAGTTTAAAAGATGTTGACTTTTTATCTTGCTTTAGTCACGTACTCGATAAAATTAATTGACCTTTCTGAGCCCCTGATTTCTTATGTGAAAAATGAGATGATTGGAATAGATGTCAAGTCCCTTCCATCTTTAAATCTGTCTGAATGAAGTTTAAACTTTCTCAAGCCAAATTGAACACTATCTTCCACTGGGTAGAAGTCTGGGTATTGTCAAAAGATGTCAGACTGTGAATCCACCATGTGATGACTTTTTAAAGTTCTGGTGGCCCAGTAAGATTCTGCTCTCTCTCCACTGATACTCTGAAAATCTCCTCTTGCCTGCTTTCATCATTACTCCAAGTTTGAAGACTCCTTCCATGGGTGCAGATGAGCAACGTGTCTGTATCTCAGAGTGTCTGAGAGCTCTCTGGGAGGACTTAGGACTTGGATGCTTGCTCCTGCCCCAGACAGGACTTTATTCCAAGGTCCTGCCCTCTCTCTATCAACTACAGCACCATCCAGATAGAGTACGAAGGAGACTTGGCTTTGAGGGTCCAAAACAACCAAGCAGGAGAGGAGAGCAAGGGTACTCCGCCATACCCATTTTCTAATGCGTGGTATTTGGGTTCCTGTTTAGGTGAAATAGCATCTGTGGTTGATTTGTAAATGGAACTCCAAATTTTTCTTTTCAAGGTTCAGATTTTTGTGCAATTCAGCCGGTGTGTCTTGTATGTTTGTCACTGCCAATGCAATTCTAGCTAAACTACGTCTTTATGTAAAAATGTATTCCAGGGCTCATGTACAAAAGGTAAACTGCTCACGGGTATGGGAGC
>NW_025342782.1:0-1679 GCF_016433145.1 Gracilinanus agilis | reverse complement strand
GTCTACATCCCCAATCATGTCCACCTTAACCCAGGTGTTTTCAAGCAGTTGTTTTTTCTTCTGTTTCCACTCCTGTAGTTCTTCCTCTGAATGTGGGTAGCTTTATTTTCCATAAGTTCCTCAGAATTGTCCTGGGTCATTGCATTGCTGCTAGTACAGAAGTCCATTACATTCTATTTTACCACAGTGTATTGGTCTCTGTGTACAATGTTCTTCTGGCTCTGCTGCTTTCGCTCTGCATCAATTCCTGGAGG
Organism: Gracilinanus agilis; assembly: GCF_016433145.1. NCBI lineage: Eukaryota > Metazoa > Chordata > Mammalia > Didelphimorphia > Didelphidae > Gracilinanus > Gracilinanus agilis. The sequence goes on along the minus strand of NW_025342782.1, from coordinate 1,425 downwards.
TCTTTCCAGTTCACATGGAATTCCTCCAGTTTAGTATTCCTTTTTTTGTGTGTGCTTTCTTTACTACGCTATTGACTCTTTTTTCATGATTTTCCTCTGTCAATCTCATTTGTTTTCCCAAATGTTCTTCTACTTATCTTATTGAATTAAAAAAAATCTATTTTTATCTCTTCCATTAATTCTTTTGGGGCTTGAGAGCAATTAATATTTTTGGAGGCTTTGGATATAGCAATAATGACTTTGTTATCTTCTGATTTTGAGTCTATGCTGTTACCAAAATAACATTCAATGTTGAGTTTCTTTTTTGTTGTTTGATCATTTCCCTCCTTTTTTCTTTTCTTTTAGTTAAAAACCTGTTAAATATGGGTTCGATAACTGTGATGAATGGAGCACTGTTTCAGGATTCAGATTCTTTGTGTAGCCACCTTCAGATCTGGCGCTGATGATCTATCTGATTTCAGTTGTTCCAAAGTGGTATGACATAAGGATGACTGTGTTTAATATTCTCTGGCTCTGTGCTCTGTTCTATGAGTAACTCCAGGCACTCTTTTACCCCTTGGAAATGTGACCAGCGTCCCCTGTTCCCCTGTGGCTGCAAATGCTGATGTATGCTGGTGTTCCTTCTTATCCTGTGATTGTGCCCTAGGGCTGTAACCAGGTTCTTCAAATGGGCAAAGAGATGAGTCTTGAACCTAGAACCAGCAAAGGGACTCCTGTAATATCCTTCTGATATTACAGGCTGAGAGTTCTGAAAGCGTTGGTTGCTGTTTCAGCTGGGCCCGAAGTCTGTTGCCTAGGTGGGGCCTGCCCTATTGTACACCAAGCTCTACCTCCACCATTGCTGATTGGATGCCTAGTGCATGTTTGCTAAGTTATTTTGAACTGAAAAATTACTTTGCCTTGTCTTTGTGAGCTGCGCTGTTCTAGAATTCATTTTGAGGAGTTATATCATTGCTTTTTGGAGGGTGATTTAGTAAAAAAAAAAAAAAAAAAAAGATGGATCCTTGTAAGTTCTCTACCACCTGGGCTTTGCCCCTTGACCTGTGTTTTTAAGTCTTTGAAAAAATATTGTTGATGTTTTGTTTATTTCTATTGCAGGAACATATTACTTTCACTTCAAGTTCTAATGTAGCAAAGCAAAACAATTAAATTAAATTAAAACTAATAATAAAATGTCCTAATGCGAAAATATATGCAATATTTCACATCCATTGGACCTCTCCATTTAGAAAAAAATATTTTCTGTTTCTTCCATGATTCCTACCCTCAGGGGGAGAAAAATAACAAATTTCCTATTATAAATATGTATATTCATAACAAATTCCCATGATGTCATTTGAATATCCATTAAATCCATTCCTATCACCTCTCTGTAAAGGAGAACATATATATTCTCTCATTTACTTACTGGAATCATGGATGATT
>NW_025342781.1:0-1705 GCF_016433145.1 Gracilinanus agilis | reverse complement strand
AATATTTTATATATTTAAAGCCTTCTGGAGTTATTCAGTTAATTCTATAAAATTTCTTAAAATTATTTGTTGGGTTATATAAAGTTTTATAAACCCTGGAATATATGCTGCAGTAATTAAATGTATAGAAATTTTATTTCGTATGTAGCATCAGCCTAAATTTTAGGGGACAGACTTAGCTTGTGGGTCAAATAACCACATTTCATACTCTGATACAGTCTTTCCTGGAGACTGCTGTGCTTCATCATTATCTTCCTTTGAGTGTAAAGAATGATTGATTTACAACTAAAAGTTTTAAGGGCTATCAATTCCAACCCCATCGCTTACAGGGTCACATAGCTTGTGTTGGAGGTAGGCTCAGTTGGTACTCCAAAGTCCTGTGTTTTATCCATTAACCTGGACCATCTCTATTTACTTACCTAGAACTAAGATTTCACTAATATCGATACTAGCTGTATCAATCTAGATCGCCATCTTTCCCTGATTTTATATTCCAGGCAATTGTCTTTAATTCATCTATAAATCCTGCATAGAAGACGCAGTTAACATATTGGACATTTTCCTCTGTGGTTCTTCCAATATCCCAATGACAGAAACACACATCTATTGTCTCTCATCCTTCTCACTTACTCTGTTTTATTTTGTTTTTGTTGTGTTTTGTTTTGGTCATACACGTTCTGGGAAAAATACTAAACCAAACTGTGGGTTACTTTCCATTTTCTTTCAGGTGCACTGAAAGTCAGATTCCCCTGGGATCATATTATCACATGATTCACAACCATATCAAATCACCACATTAGTATGATTGTCAAAGGTATGAGTTATGGCAGCAGTGAATAGCTTCTGATCACTGAAAGAATGGCACTTTCCCAAATGGAATTCTACTTGCTCATTTCCTTCACCTCAACTTTAAACCGAGATCATTATCTATCCATAGCATTTGTCAAAGATGTATATACTGACGAATTTCTTCATTGGCTACCCAAGTAGCAGAAAGAGCACTGGGTTTAATGTAAGAGGATGTGTTCATATTTAAGCTTTGTCATTTATTATTTTTTTAAAATTTAAACATTTATTAATAATCATATTTAACATGGGTACATGATTCATGCTCCTACTTTCCCCTTCGCCCCCCACACTCCCCCCACCCATGGCCGACGCACATTTCCACTGGTTTTGTCATGTGTCCTTGATCAAGACCTATTTCCAAATTGTTGGTAGTTGCATTGGTGTGGTAGTTTCGAGTCCACATCCTCAATCACGTCCACCCCGACCCATACGTTCAAGCAGTTGTTTTTCTTATATGTTTCCTCTCCTGCAGTTCTTCCTCTGAATGTGGGCAGCATTCATTACCATAAATCCCTCAGAATTGTCCTGGGTCATTGCATTGTTGCTGCTACAGAAGCCCATTACATTCAATTTTACCACAGTATATCTGTCTCTGTGTACAGAGTTCTTCTGGCTCTGCTCCTTTTGCTCTGCATCAGTTCCCGGAGGTCTCTCCAGTTCACCTGGAACTCCTTCAGTTGATTATTCCTTTTAGCACAATAGTATTCCATCACCTGCATATACCACAGTTTGTTCAGCCATTCCCCAATTGAAGGACATGCCCTCCTTTTCCAGTTTGTTGCCACCACAAAAAGTGCAGCTATAAATATTTTCATACAAGTCTGTTTATCTATGATCTCTTTGGGGTACAAACCCA
>NW_025342780.1:0-2498 GCF_016433145.1 Gracilinanus agilis | reverse complement strand
TGTCATATCTCTGGGAAAGAAAAGAATTGAAAACCAAGCAAGAGTTAGAGAAAATTACAAAATGTAAAATAAATGATTTTGATCATATCAAACTAAAAAGCTTTTATACAAACAAAAACAATGTAGCCAAAATCAGAAGGGAAACAACAAATTGGGAAAAAATCTTTATAACAAAATACTCTGACAGGGAGTATTTTATATACAAGGAGTTAAATCAACTGTATAAAAAGTCAAGCCATTCCACAATTGATAAAAAGCAAGAGACATGAATAGGCAATTTTCAGGCAAAGAAATTAAAAGTATCATTAAGTACATGAGAAAGTGTTCTAAATCTCTAATAATTAGAGAAATGCAAATCAAAACAACTCTGTGGTATCACCTCACACCTAGCAGATTGGCTAAAATGAAAGAAGGGGAGAGTAATGAATGTTGGAGGGGATGTGGCAAAATTGGGACATTAATGCATTGCTGGTGGAGTTGTGAACTGATCCAGCCATTCTGGCTGGGAATTTGGATCTATGCTCAAAGGGCTATAAAAGAATGCCTGCCCTTTGATCCAGCCATACCATTGTTGTGTTTGTACTCCAAAGAGATTATAGATAAACAGACTTGTACGAAAATATTTATACCTGCTCTTTTTGTGGTGGCAAAAGACTGGAAAAGGAGGGTATGTCCTTCAATTGGGGAATGGCTGAACAAATTGTGGTATATGCTGGTGATGGAATACTATTGTGCTAAAAGGAATAATAAACAGAAGGAGTTCCAGGTGAACTGGAGAGACCTCCGGGAATAGATGCAGAGTGAAAGGAGCAGAGCCAGAAGAACATTGTACACAGAGACTGATATACTGTGGTAAAATTGAATGTAATGGACTTCTTTACCAGCAGAAAGCAATGACACAGGACAGCTATGAGGGATTTATGGTAAAGAACGCTACCCACATTCAGAGGAAGGACTGCAGGAGAGGAAACATATAAGATAAACAAATGCTTGAACTCATGGGTTGAGGCAGACATGATTGGGGATGTAGACTCCAAACTACCACAACAATGCAACTACCAACAATTTGGAAATTGGTCCTGAACAAGGACACATGTTACAACCAGTGGAAATGTGTGACGGCTATGGGTGGAGGGAGAGCAGGGGGTGAAGGGGAAAGTAGGAACATGAATCATGTAACCATGTTAAAAATGAATATTAATAAATGTTTAAAAATTTTTTAAAAATGTTATGTATTGGTTCCAAGGCAGAAGAGTTGATTACTGTAACTCATACTCATTTGTGTGTGTGTGTGTGTGTGTGTGTGTGTGTGTGTGTGTGTGTGTACCAGACCACTGATTTTACATAAGAAATGTCCACTGAATAATCTCCTATCATTGATATGTAGTGTCTTACATTGCAATTTAAAATCTAAGAGGGTTTCTTAGGATTCTAAAAGTTTAAAAACAGATTCAGATAGACAATATGTGTCAAAACCTGGAGTTGAATTCATCCTGTCTTCCTGATGTTGGGGCCAAACTTTCTTTATCCCCTATATAATACTGTATTGCTACTAGTGTTTCAACTCACATTTCGATGTGAATAAGCAATAGACAAATTTCATGTGGAATATTTTTTTTAAATGGAATGTACTAATAATACAAAGAAGCCATTGAGTATTGAATAAAGTAGCAGGAGCAAGAAAGCAAACAATTTTTGAGCAAGATTTATGCATTCAGCGAACTAAATAACTGGTGAAGAGAGTGCTGGAATTGGAATTAGAAAAATCTGAATTCAAATCTTTCCTCAGACAATAATTATCTTTATGACACAGGTAAGTCACAACATATATCTTTCTCAGTTTCCTCACCTGTAAGATTGGGAAAATAAGAGTACACTTCACAGGATTATAAGAAGGTTAGATGAGATAACATTTCTAAAGTGGTTGGTAAACTTTAAAGTGCTATGGAAATTTTAATTAACATTATTATTATCCAGATACTCAATAAAATTCCTAAAATTATTTTGGTAAGTATAAATCACCTAAATTTTCTTATATGCTTTTTATCTTTCTTTTATCTCTGAAGGAGATTTGCACCTCATGGGGCTCAGTTCAAAAGAATAATCAGTTGGGAGAATATTGGGGTCATGACAGAGTATAGCAAACATTTGAAACCTCAAATTGTTAGTCCATAGATGAAGAGATACTCCTTTGTCCAATAGTTCTTTAAAGCTTTGTAATAAGAGGAGTTTTTTTGTTTTTGAATAATATTTGTATAAATTTGAACAGTATTTGTCCAAATAAAATAATTAAGCTAATTGTGGAAATAATAAAATATGTTTTTCATTTTGGCAAATATTTATTTTTATTATGCCACTCAGTGCCATACATTTAATAGTTGGTTATTTTTTTAATTTGGAAATTAGCATTCGGATTTTTTAAAACTGCAGATGAATTTATTTTTCCTGATTATTGTTTATTGGAATGATAAATACATTAAAAGTTTTTTTCACTTTGA
>NW_025342779.1:0-1220 GCF_016433145.1 Gracilinanus agilis | reverse complement strand
CTCTATCATCTATATTTGTTTAGATTATATCCATTCTTTGACACTGTGGTCAAGTGCTACATCCACATATGTGTTACATCAATTTGTACAAACTTGCGAGATTGACTGCTAAATTTTCCATGTTAGCAGTTATATTTCAGAAATTTGCAAACACTACAGATTAGGGCTTGATTTATTGGATTCTGGTTTGTCTAGACTTAAGAAAGTGATGGAAACATCTTAATAATATAGATCAAGCTTAAAAGTACAAACTACATACTTTTTTCTAGAGAGAAATTTAAAAACATTTACAAGCACATTTCTGAACACTTCATTGATGAATCATTATTTTTTTTTTACTTTTTTATTTTTTTACTTTTAAATTTTTATTTAGAATATTTTTCCATGGTCACACGATTCAAGATTCCCCCCACCCCAATCCTGCTCTCTCCTCCCAAAACAAGCAACCAATTGCACTGGATCATATATGTGTCATTCAAAACCTATTTCCATGTCATTCATATTTGTAGTAGAACAATCCTTTAACATCAAAACCCTAATCACATCCTATCACACTACATGATCAGTCATATATTTTTCTAATATATTTATTCTACCACAATACTTTCTCTGGATGTGGATAGTTTTCGTTCTCATAAATTCCTCTGGATTGTCCTGGACATTGTGTTGCTGATAGTAGAAAAAATCAGTTACAATCAATTTTGCCACAGTATATATTTCTCTGTGTATAAGGTTCTCCTGCTTCTTTTCCTTTCATTCTGCATCAATTCCTAGAGGTCATTCCAGTTCACATGGAATTCCTCCATTTCTTTATTCCTTTCAGCACAATAATATTCCATTACCAACAGATACCACAATTTATTCAACCATTCCTCATTCGAAGGGCATCCTCTCATTTTCCAATTTTTTGCCACTACAAAGAGCTCAGCTATGAATATTTTTGTACAAGTCTTTTCCCTTTTTATCTCTTTGAGGTAAAAACCCAGCAGTGGTATGGCAGGGTCAAAGGGCAGGCATTCATTTAAAACCCTTTGTATATAGTTTCAAATTGCCCTCCAGAATTGTTGGACCAATTCACAACTCCACGAGCATGCCCTCCTCCAACATTTATCACTTTCATTTACTGCCATAGTGCCCAGTTGGCTTGGTGTGAGGTGGTACTTCAGAGTTATTTTAATTTGCCTTTCTCTAATTATGAGACATTTAGAACACTTTTACAT
>NW_025342778.1:0-1042 GCF_016433145.1 Gracilinanus agilis | reverse complement strand
CAAACATTTATTAATAACCTACTATATGGCAGTCAACAGCAAGAAATTAAAAAAATATTTTCTCATTTGAGCCTCAAAGTAACTGAGAGATAGGTGCTACTATACGCTCTTGAGGAAACCCAGGCAAATAGAAATACAGGTTAAATGACCTGCCTGGGGTCACACAGCTAGTAAGTGTCTGAGGCTGGATTAAAATTCAGTTTTTCTTGACTACAGGGACCAGAATTTTATCTACGGCCTCAGTGAAATGTCTCTTGTATTCCTTTCTTGATTATTCTTAGAGAAGCTTCAGACTGGGCTGGAAGTCTGAAGTGGCTCACACTCATCATCCTGCATCTGAGCCACAGAACTGCTGTTAGTTTTTGAAGTTGTTCTTTGTTTGGTACTCAGCCTAGTGTGCACAATCATTTCTCCTCCTGGAATCCCACCTCTGGACTCAGATCCCCTTCTCAGTTTGTTCTGAATCTGTGACCTGGAACAGAATAAGGAGCCACAGAGCGATTAGCACCTATTCCTGGATCCAGCATACGGTCAGACCTCTTTGTCCAGGGTCTAGGACTTCTTCCCCCAGCACACAGTTTCTGTCGGGTTTGGCACGCTCCCCATTCTGCACTTTTGGCCACACTCGGTCTCCAGTGGCCATAGCCCTCTCTGTTTCTGTCAACCATAGCTAGAAAAATGACTCACTGTGATATGTAGGGGTAGGGATGTCAAAAGGGTTTTCCTGATCAGGACTTGGTTTGAAATATTTTTCTAGATCTGTGTGAAAGAGTTATATTGTAGAATTCAATTATACTTCTTACTTATACTATAATATTGGCTCTACTTCTCCATTTTCTCTTCTAAATTCCATCTTAAATTCTAGGTCACTGTATACCTGTGGGTGATATTGATTTTGTTTGCCAAAATTCATCAACATTCGACATATATTTATTTACTAAGCTCTTATGACATAACATAAATTCATGTTTTCACCATCTGAAAAAACCATTGCTTCGGTTCCGGGTTAAGATGGCGGCAGAGTAAGAAGCAGCTCTTAACC
>NW_025342777.1:0-1008 GCF_016433145.1 Gracilinanus agilis | reverse complement strand
ATACAAGTATCCTCCCAGATATACATAAACACTGTATTATACATATATGTGTTACTTATAGGTATACATAGATATGTATTAAATATAATCATTTTGGAATCAGTGAAACCAGGGTTCAAGACCTCCCTCTAACACTCTTTGACTGGGCTGGGAACATAGGTGATATAGTATAGTGTATAGAATACTTAAATAGCACTTTAAAGATTGCAAATGATGTTCTATATATTATCTCAAATGACCTCTGGAACAGCTCAGTGATGAGAGGCAGCAAGGTATAGTAGACAGAACACTGCACTCAGAGTAAGGAAAATCTGAGTTCAAATCTCTTCTCAGACATTTATTAGTTATCAGTGTACCTCTTTGAAGCTCAGTATCTTTTTTTTAACCCTTACCTTCTGTCTGGGAGTCAATACTGTGTATTTGCTCCAAGGCAGAAGAGTGGTAAGGGCTAGGCAATGGGAGTCAAGTGACTTGCCCAGGTTCACACAGTTGGGAAGTGTCTGAGGCCAGATTTGAACCTGGGACCTCTTGCGTCTAGGTCTGGCTCTCAGTCCACTGAGCTACCCAGCTGTCCCCATCAGCATCTTTTTTTTTCTGAATCATTCCAATAAAACAAGGGGGTTGGACTTTATGGTCTCTTAAGTTTCTTTCTAGCTCTAAATCTATGATCTGTTAATAATCCTGTGAGTAGGGGCAATTATTTAAGCTCTAAAAGCCCCAGAGAAGTCTGAGAGTATCAATCACAGAATATGCCAATATGCATCAGTAGAGGGAGTTCCCATACCATTAAAATCATAGAACTGGTGTCCAGTATATATCTGTTCCTATGTATCTTATATATGGGAAGCAATCCAAAGCTTTCTGTAACGTACACATGTAGTACTATTCAATTCAATTCATTTTACTTCAATACAATTCAACAAACATTTACTAATTACCCAATTTATGCAGAATATTGTGCTATATGCTGGAGGAAATAAGGTCCAATTTTTTTTCTTGTATAGAAGG
>NW_025342776.1:0-1558 GCF_016433145.1 Gracilinanus agilis | reverse complement strand
TCTCTCTCTCTCTCTCTCTCTCTCTCTCTCTCTCTCTTGCTCTGTCTGTCTGTCTCATTCTTTCCACTACTTCAATTGTTCACTTTGCCAAAAGAGTAATCTCTGACCCTTTGTGCCTCAGTTTCTCATTATCACAGCTTTATTATAACACTGTGACATTTGTGCTTGAAGCTGGGCAAGACATCCTCACTGAGCCTTGGTTTCCATATCCATAAAATGAGGGATTGGACTAGTGTCTTCTAAGGTCACTTACAAACTCTACAATTTCTGACCTTTAAAGTCTCTTCTAAGATTATACGATTTCATGACGTTCAAAAAATAATAATGCTACAAACTTAGCCTGGAATGCTCTCCCTCCTTCCTCTACAAATCCCTTGCCTAGAACCTTCTTTACAAACTGAACTACAAAAGTAGAGGAGACTCAGGTTCATGATAGCTCCTGGCAAATATTTATAGAGAAGCCATGCTTAAGACCAGCTCTGGTTGTTTCCAGAGTACAGAACTAGGATAATAGATGGAAAACACATGAAGGCAGATCCAGGAACATTATAAGGGGAAGCTTCTCTCAAAATGGAGATGTCTAGAAGTAGAATGGATTGTCTGAAGAGGCAATGAGTTTCTTATCACTTGAGATCTTTAGTCAGAGGTAATATAATCCATTGGTGGGGTTATTAGAAAGAGAATCCTTTTCAAGGTGATGGTGGGACATGATGGGTTGAGTTCCCTACTAGCTCTGAGATCCTATGAATTGGTGACCCTAAAGGCCCAAAGCTTAGGTAAATGAATCCAGAGCACTAAGCTTGGTGGGCACTTGGGATAGAACTGAAATCCCCTGACTTTCTGACAGTGGCCTCCTCAAGAAACAGGCTTCTTTTCTGAACATGACCTCATTTCTCCTCAGGGAAGTGGATCCCTGAGAAGCATTGGCAAGGGTTTCTTTAGTAAAGTGGTAAGCTTTTAGCTTTTTGGCATTTGGGTGCCAACCATGTGAGACAGCAGTGTGTCAAGCCATCAGATGCTCATTTTAACAGCCAGTTCCTCTGATTGGTTTTGTTAGCTTTGAATCAGTTGGGTGATTTTGGAATTATCTGTGGTCACAGACCTTATCACCTTTATATACTTTAATGAAACTCATAACATGATGTAAGGGCCATAAGAGACATCTTGTCTCAAGCCATTTAGCATGGAAATATCAGTCTCAGAGGTGAATGAGGTGACAAGACTGGTGTGTACCCAGAGAATATGAGTATGTCCATGTTAAAATCTAACATTTCTATAGCACCTTAAAGCATGAAATGTACTTTATAGGTGTTTCACTTAATCCTCACAATAACTCTGTGAGGAAGGCACTCTTATTGCCCCTTTTGATAGATGAGGAAGCAGAGTATTGGTGACTTGCCCAAGGTTATACAAGTAGCAAATATATAAGCCAGAATCTGAACTCAGGTCTTCCTGGCTCTGAGTCCTGTGATCTTTCCTTTACAACATTGAGCTGCTCAGTGCTATCCACACCTAAATCTAACATTGTTTCTTTTCTCTTCCTCCTCCTCCTCCTCCT
>NW_025342775.1:0-1960 GCF_016433145.1 Gracilinanus agilis | reverse complement strand
TATATATCTTTGAGTAGAAACAGGATAAAAGGAGAGAGAAAGAAGAAAGAAAGTTACCCACATTCAGAGGAAGGACTGCAGGAGAGGAAACATATAAGAAAAACAACTGCTTGAACGCATGGGTCGGGGTGGACCTGATTGAGGGTGTGGACTCGAAACTACCACACCAATGCAACTACCAACAATTTGGAAATTGGTCTTGATCAAGGACACATGACAAAACTAGTGGAAATGCGCATGGGCCATGGGGCGGAGGGAGTGCGGGGGGAGGGGGGTGTGTGAAGGGGATAGGAGGAGCATGAATCAGGTAACCATGTTAAAAATGTAGATTAATAAATGTTAAAAAAAATAAAATTAAATAAAATTAAAAAAAATAATCAAGAAAGTAAGATGCCTAGGGATAAGGGGAAAGAATTAAGAAGGATGGGAAAAAATAATTTCACATAAGAGAGGCACAGGAGGAAGAGTCTTTATATTGGTGGAATGAATGTATGGGAGGATAATACCTTAAACTCACTCTCTTTTAAATTTGTTCAGAGATGGAAGGGGATAAGAGAAAGAGAGGTGACAATAGAGAGGACAGATAGAGGAAAATAAGTGTCAGAAGAAAAACACAATTTAGATGAGAAATAATAAAAAGGGAAGGAGTAGCATAAACAATAAGAAATTGGATGGAAAGAAAACAATTGTTCAAATTGTTTATACAATGTAATTAAACATATAAAAGGCATAGACCTAAAATATAAAAAAAAAATAAAATTAGCAAAGGAATATGTGCAGTTAGTAATCAACTTTATATGTGAATGAGATGAATTCACCTATAATAAACACAAGCATATAGCACAGTAGATAAGAAATGAGAATCTAACAATATACTGTTGACAAAAAATATACTTGAAACAGTAGGAGTTAAATTAATGTCCAATACTTCAAATATTATGTTTTATAAAATTGATTATCTGACAAAATAGAACCATGTGACTAAGTTTTTCTAACTGCACAAAATTCCCCTCTCCACGAAAGCCTCCAATAGGAAGGCAGGAAAAGTGGGCTAGACACAGAACTCAAGCCAATTTGTATCCTGTCTATGTCAGCACATAATGACAGGAAGTGAGTGGAGTTCTGGGAATCATTATTTTTCTGGGAATCATAGCCTCACTGGGGATAGTAGTTATTAGGGTAACAGATTCCAATTTCACAATCCCCCCCTTAGATCCTTTGGAAGACTGGTGTCTCCAAGGGATCTTATCAACATAACCAAATTATAAATTACAATAATTTGGGAATAAAAAGGAAAGAGAATAAAACCATGATTGCTAGGCATATTGACAAAAAAACAATTAGGGGACAGTCCCCTTCAGCATAAGAGTATACATACAAAATAATGTGTTACAATTCCCCACAGTTCAATTTCAATACAACCTATAGTTCATTCTGGATCTTTTGGTTCCGTGTGAGGTTTCTGCAGGCATTTCCTTGGTGCCTTCTCTAAGCAGTTCACTTCCTGGATTCATAAAGGTAGCAAGTTTCTTATCCTAAAATTACTCTCAAACAAGAAAAACTTTTATAAAACTAGAATTTTATGACAATTATGAAATCCCCCTGAGGAAGGTGTTAACAAGCACAGGGATCAACTCAGGTAGCTACTGAAGCTCATGATTTTCAATCTTGGCTTAAATGCTCCCTTTTGTGGGCCATTTAGTGGTACCATGCCACTTAGGAAAAATTTATAATTCTATAACCCATCATTGGGCAACCAACACCTTGGGTTTGCTGCCTCCTTTGGCATGGGACTGTAACAGCTCTAAAGGCATGTTTTTCATATGTTTCATCCATTTTAATGTGGAGATGAGTAATAGTGCTATAGAATTTCACTTCAGCTACTAAATAGACCCTTATCTCTTGTTATAAACAACTAAAAGGTACTTCTACAATTGTATCTTCTCTAGTCTAGTCATAT
>NW_025342774.1:0-1223 GCF_016433145.1 Gracilinanus agilis | reverse complement strand
TTTAGTCTTTTTATATCCAATGGTATTTGTCCTATATTCTTATATAACCTCATAGCCTTGACAGAACCAATAAGATTATTTCTAGCTCTTGGTTTAGAAGGAGGATGTCATCTGAAGTATAAGTATAATGGGTCTGGCTTTTCTGTTTCAGTGGATTGAATTTTCTCTGTCTAAATTCTTAAAAAACTTTGTATGAGTAGAGTTTCTTGACATGCTAACGAAAGACTTAATAGAAAGAATAACTAAGATTAGACTTTGCCAAGCACCAAAAATATAGTAACTAGTGTGGAAAGAAAAATGAATCAAGCTTTTGGCACTTTGGCCCACTGAGATGGATGCAGACAGCGATTGGAATGTGATGGGAAGGGCAGTGACAATTAGAGTGAGAGAAGAGGATTGTGGGGGAAAAAAACCTGTTAAATGAAAGGTCTTTGCCCTCTAAACTCCATGGAGTGCGGAGCAAAGTCCTGGAGCTCTAGATTCCCACCTGTGGAAAAGCCTTGCCTCCATTTCCCTTGCCCAGGAAAAGGTTCCTGTTGTTTGAGAGCCTCCATTAGAGGAAGCACGGACAACAGAAGCTGCCTAGAAGGGGCTGATCCCTTAACTTCAGGGGGTCACTCCGAAGATCCTTTCCTTCCCTTGACCTTCCCAAGAAGGACACTTGTCACTGGTTAAGGTAGAAGAGAGACTTTAATTAGATAGGAAGAGGACAGTTAAGTTGGAGCGGAGCCACCTTGGCTCAGGTGAAGACGACAAGAAACCCCAAATAGGGTCTCCTCTTCCCTCAAACCTGTCCCCCCTCCAAAGTAGTATCAAAAACCAATTAAATTGCACATAAAAAATCCTGTTGGCCACATATTGATTTAAATAACAATATATTAACATCATCTGTGTTTTATGGTATTTTGTATTCTGTTAAATACTTCCCAATTCAATTTTAATTTGGTTCAGTGGCTCTCTAGAACGTTTCAGGTTATGTTTTTGATACCTCTACTTGGCAGTAGGCTTCATTGATATGTTGTAGATTTTCTCTTATTCTCTTGTTGTAATTTGAATGGCAATGGCACATACAGGCTAGCAATATTTTTTCTCACTTGTTCTCATTTCTTTTTTTAGTCCAAATAGCGTGCACTCGTGCTCTCTCTCTCTCTCTCTCTCTCTCTCTCTCTCTCTCTCGATTTTCTTCTTGTTTTATTCTAGGTTGACCATTCTTAGGGCATAGG
>NW_025342773.1:0-1474 GCF_016433145.1 Gracilinanus agilis | reverse complement strand
CCCTAACCTTAAAACACAGAAAGGAAATAGACATGAGAAATAAACCTTACTTGAGGGGCAGGATATGGCGGCTTAGTAGCAATGAAAACTGAAATCGTCTAGCAATCCTTCCAAACTAATATTTTAAAAGTGCCTCAAAATAACAGGAGTAAAAAAACAATAGCAAGATGGAGTGAGAGGGCTTTCCTGCTGAACATAACTTGAATCAGAGAGAGTTGATTTTCATGGAATAAGGGAAAACTGAAAGCAAAACTGTACCCAGAAGAGTACTGGCCAACCCCACCCCACATCCCATCTACTGCAACAGGTTCTGAACATGGACATAGGCTAACTTCAGGATTCTGGGACCCTGTCTACACCAGCAACAGAGCACCACACCTCCAAATGCACCCCTTGAAGTCCCAGGCCCTTTCACCAACCTACAGTGAAGTCCAGAAGGCCATAGCAGTTGGCCCTTTCAAGACTGCACTATGGCAAAGCCATTAACCAGTACAAAATATCTCAGAGTACTGAGTCCTAAAAGACATCAGCAGAAGAGATCAAATCAGCAGCTTTCAGAACTCCCAGGCCAAAGGCAAAAAAAGACTGGGAAAATGAACAAACAGCAAAAGAAACACTTCACCCTAGAAAATTTCTATGCACACAAAGAGTAAGGCACAGAGTCAATAGAGGAAACAAATGCTAATTATAACAGGGAATGTAAAGGGGATGAACTATAAAACAGAAATGGATAGCAAAGTAGATTAAAAATCAGAATCAAACCATATATTGTTTACAAGAAACAAGTAAGAGATTGGAGAAGAATTTTTATTGGGCCTCAATGTAAACCAAAAAATATAAAAGAAAAGAAAAGAAAAGTAAGAGTAGCAATCATGCTTCCGGTTAAGATGGTGGCAGAGTAAGGAACAGCTGCTCGATCTCTCCTAACCAAAGCATACAGGACTCCTCAAGGGGACATAAAAATGAATCCAGACAAACGAAGGGACCCCACAACAGGGCGCAGCATTGAAGGTACGCGGAATGGGGGCATTTCCACGCTATAAAGAGATGAAACAGCTCTCACTAAAATGCAAGAGGAAGAAGCCCCTCCCCCACCCCCCACACCACGTACAGCTCAGAAACCAACACAAAAGAGTGAAAGCAGAATTGGGGCACCCAGTAAGTAACTGGCAGCTCCAGGGCTTGTTCCTGAGAGCAGCAAGACTTAGGACCCCAAGAGGCTAAAGAACGCACACGGACTTTCCTGAGCTCTGGCATGGGTGAAAGCATTGCCCTAGGCGAGGACAAGGATCTCAAGCTCAGACTAGGACCTCGAGTGGGGGACCATGTGCAGACAGGAACGCAACTGTGGAAGCAGCCCCTGAGACTGCTGAAGGAGCTTTGGGCAGAGGGGCAGACCAGGGATGACCAGGAGGCTAGACCCCGAAAACAAGGACACCTGAGCCCTTGGGAGTCTAGAAAGAGCAAACAGACC
>NW_025342772.1:0-1083 GCF_016433145.1 Gracilinanus agilis | reverse complement strand
ATGAATTATGTAACCATGTTAACTTTTCAAAAAAATAAATATTAATAAATGCTTAAAAAAAAAGAAACAAAAAGACAGAGAAAAAGGGAAAAGAACTAGAAGAGTAAGTCTCACCCTGCTCAGGACTTAGTAGACAAAGATGGAGTACTCTGTAAGGATTTTATATCACCCTTTTCCAGTTGGGCAGAGTATAGTAAGGAGATCACAGATTACTGGCCATTTTAACAATTTCTAGTAGTTACAATGGTTATCTCCAGGTTCTTTCAAGTTACCACTCCTAACAAACTCATCAAACTAAAAGTTAAAATTGACAGTAACAGTATTTACATAGCCTCTGTAGGATAGATTTTGGAAATAGGTATTAAATTTACAAATTCCATAAATATGTCTTTTAAAAATTTTATTTTTATTATTATGCAAAATTCACTTCCATTTTGGTCATTGTTATAAGAGCACATTCATAAAAAACCAAAACTCCTAAATAAAACCATAAATACTGGATGTGAAAGATAATATGTTTTGATGCACATTCTTTGATGCCAATAGTTCTTTCAATGGAGGTGGATAGCATCATTAATCTTTCAGGATTACATTGCTGAGCCAAATTTTCACAGCTGATCATCATAAAAATGTTCTGTTACTATGTACAATGTTTTCTAGGTTCTGCTTATTTCACTGTGCATTAGTTCATGCAGACCTTTCCAGCTTTTTCTGATATTACTTTGCTTATCATTTCTTATAGCACAATAGTATTCCATCACCAACATGTACCACAGTTTGTTCAGCCTTTCTCCAGATGATGGACATCCCTCCAATATCCAATTCATTGCCACCACAAAAAGTTTCTATAAATATTTTTGTATAAGTAGGTCTTCCCTTTTTTTAATTATCTCTTTGGGATACTGATCAAGTAGCGGTAGTACAGAATCAAAGGGTATGCACAATTTTCTAGTCCTTTGGGCTTAGTTCCAAACTGCCTTCCAGAATGGTTGGATTAGTTCACAACTCCATTAGTGTTCCAATTCTGATACATCTCCTCCAACATTTATCACTTTCCTTTACTATCATATTGGCCAGTATGAT
>NW_025342771.1:0-1215 GCF_016433145.1 Gracilinanus agilis | reverse complement strand
TCTACTGAGATAATCATGTCATTTCTGTTAGCTTGGTTACTCATATGGCCAATTATGCTGATAGTTTTCTTAATCTTAAACCAGCCCGGGCATAGTGAATAATCCTTGTGATAACTTTTGCTATAGTCTCTTTGCTAATATTTTATTTAAGATTTTTGCATCAATGTTCATTAAAGAAATTGGTCTATAAATTTCTTTCTGTTTTTTATCTTCCTGGCTTAGGTATCAGCACCATATTTGTATCATAAAAAATTTATCAGGACTTTTTCTTTGCCTATTTTGCCAAATAGTTTTTATAGTATTGGAATCAACTGTTCTTTGAATGTCTGATAGAATTCACTTGTGAATCCATCAGGCCCTGGCGATTTTTTTCCTAGGGAGTTTTTTGATAGCACGTTCAATTTCTTTTTCTGAGATAGGATTATTTGAGTATTCTATGTCCTCTTTTGTTACTCTGGGCAATTGGTATTTTTGTAAATATTCATCCATTTCACTTAGATTGTCAGATTTATTGTCATATAATCAGGCAAAATAGCTCCTACTGATTGGCTTGATTTCTTCTTCTTTGGAGATGAAATCACTCTTTCCTTTTTGATACTGCTGATTTGACTTTCAGGTAGTCCAAGAATTCTTAGATTGTCTCTCTTGGATCTATTTTCCAGGTAAAATGTTTTTACCATGAGATATTTTCATTTTCTTCTGTTTTTTCATTCTTTCAATTTTCTTTCACTGTTTTTTTTTGTGTCTCATCAAGTCATTAGCTTCTATTTGGCCATTCAAACTTACTAATACAATACTATGTATTACTGTGGTGGTAAGGTCTAGGCAATGGAGGTCAAATGATTTTCCCAGGGTCACACAGCTAGGATGTTTCTGAGGGCAGATTTGAAACCAAGACTTCCTGTCATTAGGCCTGGCTCTCAATCTACTGAGACACCCAGATGCCCCGTCCCACTTCTAATTTTTAAAGAATGATTTTCTACTATGACCTTTTGAACCTCCTTTTCCATTTGGTCAGTTCTACTTTTCATAAAACTCTTTTCTACATTGGATTTTTTGTGCCTCTGTTTTCATTTGGCCAATTCTTTTTGCATTACATCCACATTTTCCCTCTACCTCTCTTATTTGATTTTTTAAATTCCTTTTTGAATTTTTCAAGTGCCTGAGGCCAATTCCCATTTTTCTTTGAAGTTTTACAAGTGGCTGTTTCATCTC
>NW_025342770.1:0-1280 GCF_016433145.1 Gracilinanus agilis | reverse complement strand
ATATATATATATATATAATAAACTCTATGCTCGGGGAGACAGAGCTAGAAGCATGAGGTAAAAGATGTTGAGTGTCTCTTTATTTCCTTATCAACTAAACTGTCCTTATCAGATTATCAGAGACGATAAATAGATCTCAACATTTGGTGCCTGATCACAAGGACCTTGGATCTTGAATCGGTGGATTCAGGTAAATATTTGCCCGCCCCCCAGACAACTCCCAAATTACAACAGTTTAGTTTCTGCTTGAAAAAGGGCAAGAAATCCAGAATTTTCAGAACTCTCCCCTTAAGAAGACACTAGAAGTAAAAAAAAAATAGATTAACAGGATAGGACACAGTGAATCAAGGGAAAGAATTCTTTTTATTGATATAAGTAAGCACATCCTCAGAAAATGAGGAGTAAAAATTAGTAAAGAACAGCTCACTAAATTTCTTGATCTTATTCAAAATTGTAGCCCAAGGATTCCCTTAGAATTCTGGCAAAAAGTTAGCAATGATTTGAAAAATTATTATACTGAGCACAGATAAGAACAATTGCCAGAAAAATATTCATTGGCTGCTGTAAAAACAACTTTGTTTTCTGGTCAGAATGCAGAGAATGAAATCTTTAAGGTTTCAGTGTTAGAATCAGAGGAGGAAGAAAAGGCTCATAGTAAATCAAAATGGAGCTTTAAAATCGAATGAAAAAGTCACTAGGAGCAGACCTTCCCCCACCTAAAAATCTCTCTTCAAAAGAGGAAAGAGAGATAAAAGTAGAGGAGCCTCTGTCACTTGAACCTCCAACTCTGTAGCCACAGCCCCCTAATGTAGGGTTTAAAGGAGCCCCCAAAAATGCTTTGTGACTGTGTGTGTTTGTGATCAAAATGGAATTTTGGAGAAAATAAATCTCTCTCTTTCTCATTCATTCTGGAGGAATGGGAAAGACAGGTAGAAGAGTTTGAAAAGTTCAGAAAAATAACATCTCTAATGGATCAGCTCTTTCAAATTTAAAACATGCTATCCTATTTGCCCCTGCTCTCAGTGTCCCAAATTATGACAAAATATTTACTTTATATGTCTATGAAAGGAAAGGAGTAGCTTCAGGTGTTCTAACTCAACTCTGGGGACCTGATCAATGCCCAGTAGCCTATTATTCAGCCCAGTTGGGCCTAGTAGCTGCAGGAGCACCACCATGCCTTAGAGGAGTAGCTACCACAGCTTTATTAGTGACTAAATCTGCTGATCTGGTATAAGGATGCCATCTGACCATAAAAGAAGAACCATCTGCAGTAGTTACAG
>NW_025342769.1:0-1253 GCF_016433145.1 Gracilinanus agilis | reverse complement strand
GCAGCCTTCATCCACCTTGCTGGTCCAGGTATCCCTGTCCAATAGAAACCCTCACCTAACTGGAACTTTAAAATATGCGAATCCATTGCACAACCATGATGCTAGCATCAAGGGGCATCATTCTGTGGCTCTTTAAGGCATGCAGATATACTTTACATATATTGTGGAGTTGCTGCCCTCCTTTTTCAGAAGAAGAACCTGAGGCCAAGAGAGGCTAAGTGGCAGCACCTCTTCAGGTCAGAGTTTGGAGCCTCCCCCGATCTTTTCCTTCTCTTTCATCTGTCATTTCTCTTCCTCTTGGCGGCATTTGGAATTTCCAGGAGTGGCATCGCTTGTCTCCGATTTGCAGGCTACATTTGCGTCTGCCCAGATGAGGGCCGCTCAGGAGACCTTCTTCGGGTGACCCAGGTATCTCCGAGCAGATCTCTTTCGTTATTGGAATGTCAGAGACAGATGTGGGAGCACTGGGGGTGGGGGCTGCTACTTTGCTTCAACTTTGATCTTTCTGGGCTGACAGCTGGAAGCCCCACCAAGGTCTTCATTAGAACCATGACCTGGAGTGGACTTTCCCCTTCCCATGTAACAAGTGTCCCCTTACAGCAATATGGAGTGTCCCTGGTGGGCAGCAGTGTAGGAGACTTGGGAGCAGACCTACATCCATAGGCAATCAAGGAACTATAGACCAAGGAAGAGAAGGGACTTTGAGGCTAACCATTACTGATGAGATAACTGAAGTCCAGGGAGATATAATAACCCAAAGTCACAGAGGTCTCAGGTTTCAAAGGTGGGATTTGAACCCAAGACCTTCAACAACAAATGCAGCTCTCTATTTTTCTTTGCCACTCTGCTAGACACCCCTCTTCATTTTGGTTCCCAAAGGATGAATGAAACAAAAACAGGGCATGTGCCTGGCTGGGTATCTATTTGCCACAATGGGCAAACATACAGAAATTCAGCTTTGGAGTTCACAAAATGCCCTAAAAAACCAGAATAGCCTACAGTAATGTCCTTTGTGTGGCACTTTAAGATTGCCAAAGAGTTTGTTAGTTTTTTTCATGATCTTATTTGATTCTTAGGACAACTCTGGGAGGTAGGGACCTTTGAGAGTAAGGAAAGCGTAGGGTAGTAAGTGACTTGCTCAGGTTCACACATCTAGTAAGTATCTGAGGTTAGATTTGAACTCAGGTCTTCCTAATTCTGAAGTCAAGTGGTCTGTGTTCTGGGTCACTCAGCTGGGACCAAGCTTATTTAAA
>NW_025342768.1:0-1603 GCF_016433145.1 Gracilinanus agilis | reverse complement strand
GGCAGGTAGACACACCCAGGATAAAGGCAAAAGGCTGGAGCAAAATACATTGGACATCAACTGAGAAAGAGAAGACAGGAGTCCTAATCATGATATCTGACAAAGCCAAAGAAAAAATAGATCTAATTAAAAGAAATAGAGAAGGTCATTACATCCTGATAAAAGGCAGAATAGACAATGAAGAAATATCAGTACTCAACATGTATTTGCCAAATGGTAAGCATCCATATTTTTTAAAGGAGAAAGTATTGGTGCTTAAGGAGGAAATAGATAGTAAAACTATATTAGTGGGAGACCTGAAACTTCCTCTATCAGATCTAAATAAATCAAACTAAAAAATAAAGAAGAAAGAGGTAAGAGATGTGAATGAAATCTTAGAAAAGTTGGAGTTAATAGATGCTGGGAACCATCAAGTTCATGATGGATGACAAAGTCCTGCAGAAGCCCTGAAAATCTGCAAGGCAGATCAAAAGAAAATGGATTATCCACTCAGTTTCCCCTGTGTGACTTTTCTTTTACAAACACTCCTCATTATAGGAATTAATATGATTAATATCTCTATTTATTACCAGGAATATATAGAGGAAGAATATAGGTTATTACTAGGACCCTTACAGGCCCTCCTAGGAAAGCCCCAATATTAGATGTCATATTGCAAATATTCCCCTAAACATCCCTTCGCAACAGACCAGTAAATAGTGAGTTATAGTTTAAAGACTTCTATTCCCTGAATAGAAACAGCAGGTTTCACAATCCACACACACACACGTGTCTGGAACTGCTTCTAAGCTCCCTACTGATCCCCGAAGTGGAATGTAATGCAGGGAGGACAGGGATGAAAAATTAAGGCAGGCTGCCTCCTCACAATACTGGACTGTTTTCATTAATCCCCAAAGTTCAGAAAACATACCAAACTTACCATTCAAAAATAGTGGAAAATGAAAGGCTGTTATTGAAACAATATTGGAACTAGTTTGGATTTATTGTATACTTTGAATTCTGATTAATTATTTATTTGTATAATCAACTAGCATAATGAATTTCATTAATTAGTTAGACAGCTAAATAGAGTAAAGCATAATCATGCAAACATATATATGGAGAAAAATAAATAGGGACAAAAAGGAATACACCTTCTTTTTAGCAGTACATGGTACATTCACAAAGATTGAACATATACTAGGGCATAGAAACATGGCAAAAAAATTCAAAAAAGCATAAATAATAAATGCAAACTTTTTAGATCATAAAGTAATGAAAATAATAATTAGCAAGGGTACATGGAGAGGCGAACCAAAAATTAATTGGAAATTAAATAATATGATTCTCCAAAATTGGTTAAAGAACAAATCATAGAAGCAATTAATAATTTCATTGAAGAGAATGACAATGATGAGACATCATGTCAAAATCTATGGGATGCAGCCAAAGCAGTACTCAGGAGGAAATTTATATCCTTGAGTACATATGTTAATGAATGAGGGAGGGCCGAGGTCAATGAATTGGAAATGCAAATAAAAAACTAGAAAGAGAACAAATTAAAAATCACCAGATAAAAACTAAAATAGAAATCCTAAAAATTAAAGGAGAAATTAATAAAAGT
>NW_025342767.1:0-2108 GCF_016433145.1 Gracilinanus agilis | reverse complement strand
CTATAAAAGAATGCCTGCCCTTTGATCCAGCCATACCATTGCTGGGATTGTACCCCAAAGAGATCATAGATAAACAGACTTGTACGAAAATATTCATAGCTGTGCTTTTTGTGGTGGCAACAAACTGGAAAAGGAGGGTATGTCCTTCAATTGGGGAATGGCTGAACAAACTGTGGTATATGTGGGTGATGGAATACTATTGTGCTAAAAGGAATAATAAACTGGAGGAGTTCCAGGCGAACTGGAGAGACCTCCAAGAACTGATGCAGAGTGAAAGGAGCAGAGCTAGAAGAACATTGTACACAGAGACTGATATACTGTGGTAAAATCAAATGTAATGGGCTTCTGTACCAGCAACAATGCAATGACCCAGGACAGCTCTGAGGGATTTATGGTAAAGATGCTACCCACATTCAGAGGAAGGACAGCAGGAGAGGAAACATATAAGAAAAGCAACTGCTTGAACGTATGGGTCGGGGTGGACATGATTGGGGATGTGGACTTGAAATTACCACACCAATGCAACCACCAACAATTTGGAAATTGGTCTTGATCAAGGACACATGACAAAACCAGTGGAAATGTGCGTCGGCCATGGGTGGGGGGACTGTGGGGGGTGAAGGGGAAAGTAGGAGCATGAATCATGTAACCATGTTAAAAATGATTATTAATAAATGTTAAAAAAATTCATTCAACAAAAAGACACTACAGCCATTTGTAACATACTTAAGCATGACATTTAAAACTATGTGATAGCCTTTATTAGAAAAAGTTCCATAAAATAATGTGAAATGTAACAATCTGCCACTGGGAAGGGAGTAAAAAGTCAGCAAGGATCTTTTACTCTCGACACTAAAGAGTTTATTAATTCTCATAAATATTTAATATTTACTTATGAATGTATATACACATATATTATATACATGCATGTATAGGAAACCAGAACGTGTAAGATGAATACTATAAGTATTTAAATGTAGGTTTTACATTAATTATGAGAATTCTAAAGTAATATTTCGGTCATCAATTTAAAAATATTACAGCTTAAGTCAAAATGACTTTTATCAGCATTATTTACAAAGAAGTGGAAAGAGTGAAATTAGAAAAATGTAGATAAAGAGACAGAAAGTACTGCCTAGCTACAAAATACTCTAAATTTAATCCTAATTTCTCCAGACCACAAATGCAAATCTGAAAGTGAATCTCACCAGAATCCAAAGTCTTAATTAGGAAGTCGAAATCTGAAGAGCCAGGAGACACTGAAGAATCCATTGAGAACTTTTGGTGCACAAGAGGATAAGACTGCCAACAATATCACCAGAACTCAAGCTAAAGGGAGTGTCCCACCAAAGTGCCAACGAGCAGATACTGACAGGGCAATTTAGAGAGAATCTCAGAGGGAACTTACTAAGATAACGGAGGACATGGAAAGGCTTATTATATGTGGTTGAGAATTTATCTGAGAATTGAAGGAAGTCAGAGAAGTCAAGAGACAAAGATCAGAAGGGTTAGTATTTCCAATATGGGGAGCAGCAAGTGCATAGGCAATGACTTAGTAGGAAATGAAGCAGGATAGAACATGACCAAAATCCAGAGATCAGTGTCTCATAAGTAGATGTTTTCAATCGTGTCAAATGCTTTCACTGCTCTCCACTCCCTAAAATATAAGGACTGAAAAAATACATGGATTTGGAAATAAGAGATGATTAGTATGAGGCTGGCATGATTGTAGAGGAATAGTCATGAGTTGAGTGATGAAATCAGAAGATAGAGTAAAAAAATTACATCATATATATATATATATTTCAACATAGCATTTAAGTATGTATATCTAAGTATACAACATCCTAAATTTCTCACATCAGACCCAGGATGGAGGTAGAAGAGGTATTATATCCATATTATGAGTAAAAACACACGGAAACAGTTAAAATGATTTTTGAATATTACATGTTACCACATATATCAGGATTTTAATCCAAGATTTCTGAAAGCTCTG
This sequence comes from Gracilinanus agilis, assembly GCF_016433145.1. Lineage (NCBI taxonomy): Eukaryota > Metazoa > Chordata > Mammalia > Didelphimorphia > Didelphidae > Gracilinanus > Gracilinanus agilis. Next base: position 109 of record NW_025342767.1, on the reverse strand, counting down.
TGTGCTGTCCCTTTATCAGGACACCAATTTTAATACATGATTACAGAATTTGAAGCTAGGAGGAGACTGTGTACTTTATCTAGCCAATTCATGAATTTTAGAAATGGAT
>NW_025342766.1:0-1220 GCF_016433145.1 Gracilinanus agilis | reverse complement strand
ATGTTATGTTATGTTATGTTATGTTATGTTATGTTATGTTATGTAATATAATGTAATGTTATGTTATATTATATTATAGTGTGTTGTGTTGTGCTGTGTTGTGTTATGTTATATATTATGTTATGTTATGTTATATTATATTATGTTATGTTATATTATGTTATATCATCATTTCACCACAACTTTGGTAGGTAGTAGCTATTAGTTTCCCTATTTTATTGATGAGAAAATTGAATCAGGCTGAGATGAATGGATTACGTAAGGGATCTGAGGGATTTTTAAGTAAGGGATTTGAATTCAGCCTCCCCAATTCCAGGTTTATCACTATTTCCACTGCCCCAGCTTGTCATTTCTTAAGTTTGTCAAAGTTAATCTTCTATCCATTCCTGTAGACCAAAACCCACTCAAAATTCCTAAACTGAAGGTAGGTTATCTGGTAATAGTGACAGGATTTTGTGTTCCTTTGCTTGTTCTTTCTCAGAGATGTTACTTACTTAGCAGATAGTGAAGAAAAGTAGAATTAGTGCAATCAAATCTCCAGAAGAGACTAGTGTAAGTAGTGCCTGGAAAAGATACACTGCACACTGTTGCCATTTCCATTTAAATCTCTAAAAACTTTTGAAGTCCTCCTATGCCTTCCTTTACTTTGAACTCCTTTATTCCTTCATTCATCCTTTCCTTTAGACTTAAGAAAAGGATTCAATTAAACTGACACACCAATGCTTGTTAGGAGTCTAATTTGTATGAGGCACTCCGGTAGGAATGAACAAGATAACTGTTGTTCAGTTGTTTCAGTCGTGTCCAGCTAGTCATCAGAGACGATTTAGGATGTTCTTGGCAAAGATACTAGAGTAGTTTACCATTTCCTTCTCCAGATCATTTTACAGATGAGGAAACTGAGACCAACAGGATTAAGTAACTTGCCAGGAAAACACAGTTAGTAAGTGCCTAAGGCCAGACTTGAACTCAGGTCTTCCTCAGGCTCTATACTTTAATTCAGTGTACCGCCTAGGTACCCAAACAAGATAATACTTTTATACATTAAAAAGCAGATGCTACTGAGAAGCAGAGTTAAATTGGTAGATTTGTCTTTTTAAAGTATGTCTGTATGATTCTCCATAATTCCCCAACTGTCATAGTAAAGGCATTTTGTGATGGTAGCAAAATCTTTTCTGAGATTACTTGAAGCAAACATCTGAGCTTGTCTTTCCATCAAAATG
>NW_025342765.1:0-4099 GCF_016433145.1 Gracilinanus agilis | reverse complement strand
GAGAGAGAGAGAGAGAGAGAGAGAGAGAGGGAGAAAGGATAGGGGGTATCTGATAATTCTACTTTAGGAATTATGCCCAGAGATAATAAACTAAAAGGGGGAAGATTAAAAACAACATAAAGAACTATCCATTTTAAACTGGTCAAAAAGGAAGCCCTAGAGATGCCCTAATTTTTAACATTGGGGAATGATTAAAGAAATCATGATACATCAGTGCCGTGGGTGACTCTAAGGCAATGACAACTGACAAGTGCCATAATTCAACTTAAAAAGTAGAAGCAGGCAAACAAGTGCAAGCTTGCCCTTGCTAGACTGCATCTAATCCTTCCAAGAGAGGACAATGGATGGGAAGGAAACACCTCAGAACTGTGTTGATGACATAAAACTAAATTGAAGAGCTCTAAACCTCAAGGAACATTTTGCTAATAGAGCCAACGTACATAGTTCAATGTGAACAAAGCAGATGAATGAGGACAGAAGGATTAGACTGTGTTGTCTACTAGGCACTGGTCAGACATCATCTGGAGGGCAGTGAGCACTTCTGGATGCCACCTTTTGGGAAAGATATTGCCTAGCTGATGGCTTTACAGATGACCATGAGAAAGGTGGGAAAGGTTTCCAGATTAAGGCATATGGGGATCAGCGAAAATATCTGTAAATAGGAGTGGAGAAGAACCAATTAAGGGGAGAGTTATTTTTAAAATATAAAAGATGGTCATGTGGTCCAGGACAGAAACTTGTTTCTCAACCCTAGATGATAGAATGAGAATCATAAAATAATTTTATTTCTGAATAGGTGCCTCTGGGATTGAGGTGAGAAGGAAAATAAATGTACACACATATTTACACACACCAATACACATTCCTTCTAATGATAGTGGCTATTCAAAAGTAGAATGGGCTACCTTGGAAGTTCTCATCATAGTATTTGAAGCAAATAATGGATTGCTAATTATTAGGAAATTTAATAATACAATACAGATTATAATGACAAAAAAAAGTCTCTTCCAGCTTCAATGGTTAGAGATTTGTGTAGACACACACACTCATCCTATATGTGTGTGTATGTATATTTATGTGTGTATGCATATATGTAGAAATCACTGAATTCAATATATATTTACAAATATATAGGTCACTGATGCTTGACTATATATGATACTTTGTTCTCTCTTCCATCCTGCGAATACAGTCCAAATTGTGATTAGGTCAGTCAGTGACTACTTGCCAACCCTATGGTTATATTTCTGTCAGGCACCTTTTCTCTGGTCTAATGGTAACCTATTATTTCTTCTCAAACTGGTCCATTTTTCATCTGAATTTGCATTCGGGATTAATATCAGGTGATCCCCACATTAAGTAACTGATACCTTCCCTGTGTCTGTTTGTGGTTTTATAATCACTGGTTTTAGATATCAAAAGAATTTTGAGAAAAAAAAATGTAAATGCTCAGGGAATGAGAAACAATGTGATCATGCTTGTTTGTTTATTCTGTGTCTAAATGAAAAATAATAAGTCTCTGGAGATTATAGACCAGGGAGAATCCTCTTTAAGTTTATAAATGATTGAAAATTTAATTCTTAATAGATCAATATTTAGTAAGCACCCATTCTACTTGTGCTACAGTAGCTTTGAATCTGAATATTCTGAAATAATCAGATAAATCAGGATTAATTAAATAATGTCTCTGTTGGATCCCAGCCCTGTTTGAGACTAGCACTATATCAGGCACAAAGCAGGTTTTTAATAAATCATAAAATTTTAGGACAGAAAATTAGGTTCAGTCAGAAAAGCCCTCACAGGCTACCCATTTAATCCAACATCCATCCAAAATTGAAAAGGGAAATTGAAACTTAAGAAATATTAATTGATTTGGCCAGGGTACCACTGAATCTAAATATCTAATATAAGATTTGAACTCAGGTATTGTGTACTTTTTTGAATAACTGATTGACAAGTTGATTTTTCTCTTTCCTAAACAATATTTTTAAGTTGCCTCTCCCTGTTAGCCATAGCTAATATTTATTTATTCATGTATTCATTTATTTATTTATACTGCCCTGGAACCTTCATACTTAGACTCATATCATCCTTCTGATCACAAAAAGGGGAAGAGAATAAACATTTTTAAGCACCTACCCTGTGTCCTAAGTACTTTTTCAAAAACTCTATTTGAAAAATATTTCTAATATTTTAGAATATCTCAGTTGTTATCATCCCCATTTTATACTTAGGGAAACTGAAGCAAAGTGAGATTAAATGAATTGCTCAGGATTATACATCCAGTAAGCATCTGAAGCCGCATTTGATCTTAGGTCTTCTTGATTTCATCAGCCTTCTGTGCAATGTGTCACCTAACCTATTTTAAAAAATGAAAGTTTTTACAACCCATGTTAAATTGCCTTAATCTCTAAGTTCACTCAGATGACATGACAATCCCTTTTCATTTGATATTTGCTTCTAGAGGAACAATATAATCCAATGTTGGACATGCTGTAAGGAAACTGACACAAAAGGACTCTCTAGAGGACTTCTGATCAGTTTGTACAATCTTCAGGAAACACAATATAGCCTCATGCAGTAAAAGTTAAGAAGAACATTCTTAACTTTTGAATTAATCATCACAAATATTAGTATGTACTCTAATAGAAAAAATAATTTGCAGGAAAATATACTGAGTGAAAATTTTAAAAACTCATTGTTTGATGAAGAATTTTGCAAATCACTCTCATGATATTTTATTCTTGCCCACAGTGCTTGGAGAAGAGTGAAACAATGTATAATATTTAAACATCATAAAATGAAAATATATTGTAAGAAAGGACATCATTCAGTAAAGTAGTAAATTTGTCATCAGAAATTTGGATTCAAATTTTCCCTCTAACAGATATTGATTGTGTGACCCTGGGTAAGTCACATCATTTATTTGTGCTCCAGAGTAAAACTTGCAGAGAATGACAGATCTGCATCAGTAGGAGTATTATCACATTGAGTTCCTTACAAGTCTGGTAACAAAAACATACATACATATGTACATCCATGCAAATGCTTATGTGAATATTATATACACATCTATGTATATATAATGAAAGAGGGGAGAGAGGGAGGGAGAAAGAGAGAAAGAGGGAGAGAGAGAAAGAGAGAGAGAGAGAGAGAGAGAAATACAACTATCATTGCAAAATATACTATTTTTATCTAGTGTCTCGGCTTCACAGTAGAGTCAACATTGAATAATGATATTGCTCTAGGAGCAGTGATTGATTGAATCCAGATTCAAGTTTCATTTGAGGTATATCTAAAGCAACAGCATATATATGCTCTATATGCATGCAAACATCTAATCGTACATTTTCCTTTTCAGTGTTAAGAAAGCAGAATCAGAACCAACAAATATCCACAAACTAAAAATATTAAAATATATATTTATAATCTCCAACAATGCATATCCCATCCATCCATACCTGTTAGGGCTTTATAAGGTTTTTTCATGATGTTCTTCTACAGATGTGACAAGGAATCCATTCCTCATGAAGCAAGGTCTTTCTGTGTGGCTGGAATGCAGGGTTAATTTAAGTGTCCCAGTGGATGGAAATCTGGCTTAGGAGTCAAGAAGACTCCTATTCAAACCTGTCCTCAGACATTCACTGTGTTACTATGGGAAAATTACTTCAATTTTTATCTGCCTCTGTTTCCTCAAATGTAAAATGAGGATAATAATAAATAGCACCTACCTCTCAGGATTGTTGTGTGGATCAAATGAGGTGATACAATTTGTAAGTATGCTTCACAGTATCTGGAACATAGTAGGTGACAAATATTTATTTGCTTTCCCTAATTTTAATAATGAAGATAATTAAATGAATAAGCATTCATTAAGTAGCAACTATGTGCCAAGTTCTGTGCTAAGTTTTGAGGACACAAATAAAAAAGGAGATAGTGCCTGACTTCAAGGAGTTTAAAATCTAATAGAAGGCAATACATAAATGGAAGATGCAAAGTGAGGGGTGGGAAATGAAGAGTAACTGGAATGGCAGCAGTCTGTTCCATGAGGTGGAAGTGAAGCAGAGGAGCTGACAGAAGAAGGAGGAGGAGAAGGAGG
>NW_025342764.1:0-2539 GCF_016433145.1 Gracilinanus agilis | reverse complement strand
CAATGCAATGACCCAGGACAATTCTGAGGGACTTATGAGAAAGAATGTTATCCACATCCAGAGAAAGAACTGCGGGAGTAGAAACACAGAAGAAAAACATATGATTGATCATATGGTTTCATGGAGATATGATTGGGGATGTTGACTTTAAAAGATCACTGTATTCCAAATATGAATAATATGGAAATAGGTTTTGAACAATGATACATGTATAAACCAGTGGAATTGCTTGTCAGCTCCAGAAGAGGGAAGGGAAGAGGGGTGGGAAAAATCATGAATCATGTAACCATGGAAAATATTCTAAATTAATGAATGAATTAAAAATAAATAATGGATCGTTGGTAAAAATGCTGAATAAACACAGAGCCCAAAATATATTCTTGTCATATACCACTAGAGAATTCTTACAAGTTAACATTAACCTATTAATGACTATTCCTTTGACCTGATCTTTCAATCAGTTCTCAATTGACTATATTTTCCCATCATCTTTCTACCTTGAACACAGGAATAAAATGAGAGACTTTTGTCAAATGTTTCCCTGTAATCTAGGTACATAAAGTCTACAGAAATGATCTGTTCTATCAATACATTGAATCTAGGAGTGAAATTATTATAGAATTACTTGATCTTGATAAAGCCAAGATGACTATTAATGATTTATTGTTCCCTTCCCAAATGCTTTCACAACACCTCTTAAAAACATGTTCTAGAATTTTCCTAGACACCAACTTGTCATTTAAAGGGCCTACTTACTTTTTTTTTTTTTTTGAAAATTTGGCATAACATTTACCTTACTCTAGCTCTATAGCACTTCTCCTATTCCCTGGTTTTCAAAGATTATTGACATCAGTTAAGCAAACACATTTGTACATTTGTAGTTATTTCAGTACCCCTATGATGTTTGTCTGGGCTTAATGATTTGAATTCATGAAAGCCAACTAGGTGCTCTGATACTGTCTCTCCATTCACCTTGAGTTCTAATTTCCTATTAACCATTTTCATTTTTTTCTTATCACTATAATGATCATTCATTCTTGGTAGAGAGAGAGTAGCAAAATAAGACAAGTATTTCTCTCTTATCTTTGTTATCAATTTTTGTTGTTCTAGCCACTCCAAATAGTGATCCTATTTTTTTTTACCTTTCCTTGGTGCTATCCTTCAGAATAGCTAAAAATGTTTTTTTTTTGGTTAGAAAACTTCATTGATAGTCTCAGCTAATCTTGACTTTTAGTGTCCCTGACATTTTTTCATTACTGTAAATTCATTCCTTCCCTATTTTCTGACTTTGTTTTCATATGTACATAATAAAAAAACCCTTATGCTCTGTCTTAGAATTAATACTGTGTATTGGTTCCAGAGTAGAAGAGTGCTATGAACTAGGTAATGGTGGTTAAGTGACTTGCTCAAGGTCCCATAGCCAGGAAGTGTCTGAGGTCAGATTTGAACCCAAGACCTCTGCCTCTCAGCCTGGCTCTCAATCCACTGAGCCACCTAACTGTCCCCCATATAAAACTTTTAAAAATGTAGATCAAGTGCATGCACATCAGTCTTTTTAGACAGCTATCTCTCTCTTCATTGAAATAATTCACAGTGGTATCACTAGAACTTTTTTCTGACAAGATCTCTGTTCTTCATGGGCTTTCTCTGTAGAATTTCAGTACTCATGATTCTGCTTATTCTTTCTCTGGAATTTTTATGGATTGTCTGAAAAAAAAAAAAACCCTAGAGTAAATTTCAAGTTCTGCCTGTCTTTTTTTTTTCTTCTTTATCCCATTGTCCAATTTTCTCATGATTTCTACTTAAGGAACCACCTCCTTCTAATTGATCAGAATCAGTTCCAAGACAAAAAAAAAGCAGATCCCTTTGTTGCTTATTCTAGTCTTTGAAGAATTATATTGAAAAAGAATTTGAATAAGAATTATCATAAATTGACTTCTGGTTAAGATGGTGGCAGTGTAAGGAGCAGCTGCTCGATCTCTCCTGACCAAAGCATACAGAACTCCTCAAGAGGAAATAAAAACGAGTCCAGAGGAACGAAGGAACCCCACAACAGGGCGCAGCATTGAAGGTACGCAGAATCTGGGCATTTCCACACTATAAAGGGGTGAAACAGCTCTCACTAAAATGGGAGAGGAAGAAGCCCCTCCCACACCCCCCCCACACACCTCGCACCAACGCACAAGTGTGAAAACAGGACTGGGGCAACCAGATAATCACTGGCAGCCCCAGGGCTTGTACCTGTGTGCTGCAAGACCAGGGACCCCAGGTGGCTGGGGGCACGCAGGGACTTTCCCCTAGTGTCCACGTGGGTGAAGGCACCGCCTCAGGCTGGGCCTCTAAAATACGGCCTTTCCCAAGTGCTGAAGGCAACGCCTCAGGTGTGAATAAAGATCTCCAGCCCACGGACTTTCACTACCTTCTGCAGGGGTGAAGGCAGTGCCCTAAGAGCATCTGCGCAGGCAAAGGCAGTGCCCTAGGCTTGAATAACTATCTCCAGCCCAGGCTTGGACCTCCAGTGAGGACCCCATGCAGACCC
>NW_025342763.1:0-1336 GCF_016433145.1 Gracilinanus agilis | reverse complement strand
GGCGGCCATTACTGCTATATCCAGTTTTACTGTGCAGAAGTATAATGGTTTTTATTCTATATTCTTGTAGAAGGCACAGCTAAGATCAATGAATGGAAGTTCCAGAGAGATCCCATGTCCAGGCCTGTGGGTTTTCACTTGTCAAAAGTGAGGGGAAAAGTGACTTGCCCTTATATATGACGACTAACATTTCTTTTAGTTCTTACATATGATTATTGTAATAATTTAATATTCATGAGTATGTGTCAAGTACAAAATGAAGAAAAGCTTATATCTCTTTAGGATACCACTAGATATTGTGGTTACAATGCTGAATTTTAAGTCAAGACAACTTGGTAGGAAATCATATGCCAGTAAGACATTTAATGGGTATGCACCTCAGTAACATCCCTAAAATATATATATTAAATTTAGCCTATTATTTGCCAACTCTATCAGAGCCACAATATTTCTGCCATCTCTCACACAGATGTTTCCTATGTCATTGGAATTTAAGATCTTTTGATAATTTGGTATAAATTAAGTTCTTATCAATGTTTTATGCTGAGAAAAAAAGCAAAGACAAAATGCAATCCTTCCAAAATATATTTCTTTTCTAGAAAAGGAAAGGAGGTAAGTCATAAACAAATATAGCAATGGAGCATAAAGGCATGAAAAGTAGCCTCTAAGAAGCAAAGGATCACTTTCTAGTGTAGGGCAACATGGCTTCATAGATTCTGTTTAATTTGAGTTGAATCATTAAGGATGAAAAGGATTTCAGTAAATGAAAATGAGAGTACTTCAGATCTTGTGAATATTGTAAACAAAAACTCATATGAAGGAAAGTTTCAGTTATGTTCTTAAAATACTGAAGACTCTGTTTTGCTAGATAGATTCCTAAGTATTTTATGTTGTCTAGGGTGATTTTAAATGATGTTTCTCTTTCTACTTCTTGCTGCTCTAATGTGTTGGAAATGTATAGAAATGCTGATGATTTATGTGCATTTACTTTGTATCCTGCAACTTTGCTAAAGTTGTTGATTATTTCTACAAGCTTCTTAGTTGATTCTCTAGGATTTGTTAAGTATACCATCATATCATCTGCAAAGAGTGATAGCTTAGTCTCCTCATTGCCTATTTTGATAACTTCAATTTCTATTTCTTCTCTAATTGCTACTGTTAGTGTTTCTATTACTATGTTGAATAATAGAGGTGATAATGGGCGCCCTTGTTTCACTCCTGATCTTATTGGGAAGGCTTCTAATTTATCCCCATTGCAAATGACTTTTGTTGATGGTTTTAGGTATGTACTGTTTATTATTTTTAGGAAAGGTCCTTCTATTCCTGTACTTTTCAG
>NW_025342762.1:0-1388 GCF_016433145.1 Gracilinanus agilis | reverse complement strand
GCTAATTAACAGTGGGATAAAAAGCAAACTACATAGAAATTCTTAAATGAACTATGATAATTCACAAATAGATGACATTTTTAACCATTAAAAATAGAGTCTAAAGAGAACTCTCTCTCATTCCTCATATCCCTCAACTCATTTTCCCAGAGATCTAAGTGTGTAGAGTGGAAACTAAAGGGTCCTTGGAAATTTCTAAATTCACCTTCATTTACCATTTATTTAAAAGTATATGACTGGGAAATTAATCATTAAAATTATAATGTTTTATTGCAAGAGAGATGGGAGTAGGGACACTATCTCAAGTCATTGACCCAAGATGAATGCCCAAAAATTCACAGAAAATTCCTTTACTTATAGAAGTATTCTGATGCAATGAAGTCTCCCAGAAGGAATTATAACATTTTTACAGTAGTTAGAGAAAGCATGTGGAATAGCTTTACAATGGCTTTACATGAACACAACCAAGCTAATTAACATCTCCAAGAAATTGGAGAATTACTCCATAATGGATACATCCAAACAAATCAACATTTTAAAGAAATGATCAGGAAGCTGGAGATAAATACAAGGAGGGGAGTAATTCAGGACTAGATTATCTAGGAGGGGCTGGTGAGAGGATCAATCAAGCCATTGGACTTGACCTTCTGGAATAAACTTCAATAATCTAAATACAAAGATACAATAGAAGAGTCTTCTAAAACAAATAAAATTTGATGGGGTACTTCAGGATCTAGCACCATTAGCCTGGGACTTCTGCCTAGGGCAACTACCAGACACTCACATAAAGCTGTAAAGTTTTTTGTAAGGATTTTGGGGTAGGGGAGACATCAGCTTTTAGATATTAATAACTATTAATAACTTGAGAATAACACACAAATCTCAGTCTACACATAAGTGAGTCTTTGTAATGTGTGGAACTGGCTATAAAAATTAGTAACTCACCCAGGTAGAGCATTCTGAAACCCACTAAATGTGGAGAGGGAGAGTTGATGTTTGTGTGGTGGCTCAACATCTCTACTGCAGGAGGAATGGGTATTGCCAGGTCTATGACACTGCTATACATCACCATTTTCCCTAATTTTATGCTTACTTTGCTAATCTACCTATGATTCCAACAAGTCTCTCTGTGGTAGGAACAGTATCCCAATATCTACTTCAATGAAGATTAAGATAGCTGTATATTCCTACTCCATCCTCCTTAAAATTTATTGAAATCTTCCCTGAAAATTATGAGATTGGTCATAAATTAAATGATTTTATTAAATCAGAAATGAATAAGGGAAAAATATGAAAAGAGAGACAGAGAGAAAGAGACAAAGAGGTTGAGAGAGAGAGAGAGAGAGAAAGAGAGAGAGAGAGAGAGAGAGAGAGAGAGAGAGAGAGAG
>NW_025342761.1:0-3713 GCF_016433145.1 Gracilinanus agilis | reverse complement strand
TTTTAGCAGCTCTTTTTGTTGTGGCAAAGAATTGGAAACTCAGAGATTGTTCCTCACTTGAAGAATGAAGGAATAAATTATGATATATGATTGTAATAGAAAGAATTGTGTCATGAGAAACAATGAACAGGATGAGTTCAGAAAAACTTGGAAAGACATATAAATTGATGCAAAGTGAAGTGAGCAGAATCAGGAAAACAGTGTATGCAATAATAGAAATATTAAATAATGATCAACTGTGAAGAACTAAACTATTATCAACAAAACAAATTCCTAAGATATCCACGTGAACCCATAATAAAAAATACTATCCACAGACAAAGAAAGGACTATTGGAGTCTGATTATAGATTAAAGCATTACATCTTCTGCTTTATTTCCTTCATGAAATTTTTATTGCATGTGTGATAAATGTCTTCTGTCATGGCATAAGCAATATGTAAATATGCAATTCGTGAAAGCATTGGCATTTATTTTTTTTAAAAAAAGCAAATCAACAAAAGAGGTGTTAAGAAGTTGTCATTGACCCAAGGTCATACATGTGTCAATGATAGGATTTGAGCTTAGGTTTCCTAATTTCAAGGCTGGCCCTCTACCAATACTACAACAGACATTACCACCACCATTTTAACTAATTATTTTTTACTCCTGAGTGCTAAGGCTCAGTTTTTATGCTGGTTAAGGATCATTGTCAGCATCCTCCGAATTTCATTATTCTGAAGCAAAGCAATGATTTTCCTACTGTAGTTACACTTCTGGGCTTAAATCATAATCTCATTTCTTCTTTGCTTTTTTCCTTAGGTTCTTTCTCCTTTGACCATGAACCTCTTCCACCGAGCCATTTCTCAGAGTGGAGTTGTCCTTATAGAAGCCATCTACAGTCCTAACATCAAATCTACAGCTAAGGTTGACTTTTAGCATTATATCACACTCCAAAGACTTGATTCCCTTTATAAACCTAAAATATCTAGCATTATTAGGGATATTATAATTTGTTAATATCCTCTCATTTTACAGAGCTAATATCTGAAAGCCTTCATAAAGATATGACTTAGCTAAGTCATACAGGATTATTTTTTTAGATTATCAAGCATATTTTCCATTTCTGATCCCTTTCTCCCCTTCCTACCACCAACCCCCTGGAAAAGGAAAAAAAAGAAAACAACTTTTAAAATAAACATGTATAGTCAAGGAAAAATCTCCACAATAACCAAATTAAAAAATGCTTGATTCCTTTCATATAAATCATCATGTCTATCTCAGGAAGTAGACAACATGCTTCAACATCATTCCTCTGGAATTCTAATTCATCCTTTTGTTGATTTGAGTTCTTACATCCTTCAAAATTGTTTTTCCTTTAAAATTCTGTTGTATTTATTATATAATTTATTTTCTTGTTTTTCCTCATTTTACTTTGTTTTCATCTCATACAAATCTTTCCAGCTTTCTCTGAAACCAACCCTTTCATCATTTTCTTGAACACAATAGTATTCCATTATATTCATATACAATAATTTATTCATCTGTTTCCTAATTGTTAGCTACTAAAAAGGCTACAATAAGTATTTTTGTACAAATAAAACCATTTCCTTTTTTAAAATTTATTTTTTATTACTTTGGGGTACAGGCCTAATGGAATAATGTCTGGGCCAAAGGTTATTTGTATAATTTGGTGATATTTTAGCAATAGTTTCAAATTCCTTCTAGAATGTCTAGATCATTTCCCAGCTCTCTCAACAGTACATCAATGTCCTTATTTTCCTTTAGCCTATCCAACTCTGTAATTTTCCTCTTTTTTTTGCTTAACTTCATCAATCTGATGGGTAGCCTCAGAGATACTCCAAGTTTCATTTTGTTTATTAGGAGTGATTTGGATATTTTTTCAAATCACTTTTAAGTCACTTGGATTTTTTCACTTGAGTACCACCTTTTCATATCTTTAATAATTTATAAATTGTTTAATGATATGTATCCTTACAAATTTGACTCAGTTCCTTCCATACCTTTGAAATACAAACTTTATCAAAGAAACTTGCTAGAAAGAATTTTTCTGGTTAACTACTTCCCGTTTGAAATGAATTGGACCTGTTTTTTGAAAATTGCCCTTTGATTATGACCTTTTTATATCTACACAATGTGATATCCATTAGGGCATTATTTTGGTATATCAAATAAGAAACTTGGTCAAGCCAAGTTTCTTCTACACTATTGCATAGTTTTTCTAGCAGGATTGTCAAATAGTATTATTTATCTTATCCAAATAGTTGAGGATTATTAAGTAGTATAACTATTTTTTGGAATAATGTCTGGGCCAAAGGTTATATTTGGCCCCACAAATTGGGGCAGGGAAAGGAAATAAACAGGAGTGACATTAGGGTTGGACATCTTCCCCAAAGCTAGCCAGGCAAATGTTCCAAATTTTTCCATTATCATTAATGAAACAGTAAAAGGCAGGGCTTTTTGAATCTCATTTCTCTGGCTTCCATTACAGAACTTTTCCCAATATACCATGTCATATCTTCAGGAATATAAAATTGTCCTTTTTAAATTTTGTTGCAGAAAATTGCAGTCTTTGCTGGGTGTAAGACAACTACTTCAGTTAGCATGGTTCACTGTCTGCGGCAGAAGACAAAGGAAGAGATTCTGACCATAACTCAAAAGATGGTAGATGACTTTTGAGTTCTGACCCCTTGTCCCTTTTACATTATTCTTTGTACATGATCACTTTAGGCTCTTCAATTCGTGTAGGCATCATAGATGGTCTGGCATGGGTAAGAAACATTGACTTGCAAAACCATAGATCAATGAATTAGAAAGAAATATTTTATTTTCATTAGAGACATAACACAGAATTTTTGTACCTAGCTCTAGGTGAGAAAAAATTGCTCCCTTGAACATTGTTAGGGGAATGCTTCGGTTTGTTGGAAAGGTGGGGAGTGGGGAAAAGAGATTGGTGCTTGAAGAAAGACCAGAGAAGAACTAACTCTTATATACAGGAACTAAGAATTATGTTAATATTTTTGTTAACTCAGTACTACTCAGGTATTCTTCTGGTCCTGGTATATGCAAGTGCTACAAATAATATTTTCTAAGGTCTTGAAGAAAAGCCTATACTTACCCATCCTACTAAGAGCTCTGATTTTCACAAAGGTTTCCCTAATTCAATTTGATTTGAAAATCATTAAAGTCATGACCTCATAAAGGGTTTTCCAGATTTAATTTCTGATGTCCACAGGCCTGAACACAAGGGACTAGACCAGAAGCACTCTTGAAATCTCTCCTCATACCAGGATACCATACAGTCAGTAATTCTGAGGAGCTATTTTTACAGAGAAGAGTAAGTTTTGTGTGTGAATGTGTGTGTGCATGTGTGTGTACATATGCATAAGAGTGTGTGTGCTGAAGATAATGAGTATTCCTTGGAACTATAGGGAGCTAGATGTGTGTTGTTTTGCTTGAAGCTCTCTTTAAAGAATTTCACAACATAGGCCATCCTCCCAGAGAGGTCTCTACTTTCTTAGTGGGGCCAATATGTCTAAAGACTCAATTAGTGTTCAAAAGTATAAAATAAAATTCAGTCTTGGAATAATTATTTAGATCTACTCAATCTCCAAACAAATTGATAATAAGAAAAAGCCATGTAAGTAAAGAATTATTTATATAATTACCATATTTTGTAAACATAAACCCTGTTTGTCTGGGATTAATATGTAA
>NW_025342760.1:0-1175 GCF_016433145.1 Gracilinanus agilis | reverse complement strand
TCAATATGAAAGAATTGGGCATGCACATGCTTTTGCGTGTGTTGCCTCTGTGTGTGTGTTGTTGTTCATCTTTCATATTTTGAGGACCAATGACTGGCTTATGAATTGGATTTAAGTGAGGGAGAGCTGCACAGAATCATCAGCTTCACTATCTCTATCAGAGTCATGGAAATCCAGTGGTAAGACAAAAATCAAGATGACTTCTGATAGCCCAGATTATAGTGAATGACTTCGGCATCTTTAATGTCAGGCCAACCTTTAAGTGCTTCACAGATCCTGCTTCTGCTATCTTCATGACTGTTGGAACCAATTGTTATCATCTGCCCATTTTGCCAAAAGAAGTTTTCATATATTGGGGGAGATACTGCTCCAAATTCAACAAGTGATCTGAGGCCTAACAATTTCCCTTAACCTGGTTTAGCCTGTCTCCTCTGATGACTTACTGGATTGTGGCCACTGTGCATCCTAAAACTTGTTAAAGCCACAGGTGAGAGTTGGTTGAAAGGCTGACTCCAAAGGTAGATGGGCAACTCTCAAAATGGTTCTGAAAGCCCTCATACTAGAGCTACTTGTTCTTAATAAGGAGAGAGAACAAGAAGGATTCAGTATTAAATTTGGTTTAGTGGACTATGTATTGTGTCACCTACTGAAACTCAATTTCCTTAATGGTAAAATGGGAATAATGCTTTCTCTACATATTTCAGAGAGATATTTTTAGGAAAGAGACATTTTTTAAAAAAACATTCTGGGTTCCGGGTTAAGATGGCGGCAGAGTAAGAAGCAGCTCTTAACCTCTCCTGACCGAAACACACAAAACTCCTCAAGGGGACATAAAAACAAGTCCAGACGAACGGAGGAACCCCACAACAGGGCACAGTGTGGAAGGTACATGGAATTGAGGCATTTCCATGCTATAAAGGGGGTGAAACAGCTCTCACTAAATCACGGGCTGAGCAACCACCCCACCCCCACCCCCTCCACACACAACACCTATAGTGTCAAGGCCAGCTAGGAAGAGGTGGACCAAGTTTGTGGCACCCATTGAGTCATTGGCGGCTCCGGGGCCTGTTCCTGAGAGCGGCAGGATTTGGGACCCCAGGAAGCTCGCGAACACACGTGCGCTGAGAGCGGACGCAGGGCTCAGAGCCCGGCTGAGAGCGCAAGCACCGCTGGAG
>NW_025342759.1:0-4646 GCF_016433145.1 Gracilinanus agilis | reverse complement strand
CTGATCCAGCCATTCTGGCTAGCAATTTGGAATCATGCTCAAGGGGCTATAAAAGAATGCCTGCCCTTTGATCCAGCCATACCATTGCTGGGTTTGTACCCCAAAGAGATCATAGATAAACAGACTTGTACGAAAATATTTATAGCTGCACTTTTTGTGGTGGCAACAAACTGGAAAAGGAGGGTATGTCCTTCAATTGGGGAATGGCTGAACAAACTGTGGTATATGCGGGTGATGGAATACTATTGTGCTAAAAGGAATAACAAACTGGAGAAGTTCTAGGCGAACTGGAGAGACCTCCGGGAACTGATGCAGAACGAAAGGAGCAGAGCCAGAAAAACATTGTACACAGAGACTGATATACTGTGGTAAAAGAGAATGTAATGGACTTCTGTACCAGCAACAATGCAATGACCCAGGACAGCTCTGAGGGATTTATGGTAAAGAAAACTACCCACATTCAGAGGAAGGATTGCAGAAGAGGAAACACATAAGAAAAGCAACTGCTTGAACGTATGGGTCGGGGTGGACATGATTGGGGATGTGGACTCGAAATTACCACACCAATGCAACTACCAACAATTTGGAAATTGGTCTTGATCAAGGACACATGACAAAACCAGTGGAAATGTGCGTTGGCCATGGGTGGGGGGAGTGCAGGGAGTGAAGGGGAAAGTAGGAGCATGAATCAGGTAACCATGTTAAAAATGATTATTAATAAATGTTTAAAAAAAAAGAGTGGGTGACAAATCAGAATTGACTGACTACCCCCTGGGAAGTCCTAAGCAAAGCCTTTGTTGTAATTGGTATCTGTAAAATGAAAGGATTGCACAGGAAGTGACAAAATTAATCCTATCTTTACAGTAATAAAAGGGAGGCAATGGTTGGTGGGGAGGCAATTAATAGACCTTTAAGAGAAATAAGAGTGGAATAAGAAGGGAGGAGGTGGGAAGGAAAGCAGAGTAAGGGTGGGGGAAAGGGGAACTGGCTAAAAGTAAAACACTGATATAGAAGGAAATAATGAAAGACGAAAGGGCAGGACTAAAAGAGGAAATCAAAATGATGGGGAATACACAGTTGGTAATCATAACTCTGAATGTGGATGGGATGAACTCACTCATAAAACCGAAGCAGACAGCAGAGTGGATTAGACCCCAAAATCCTACCATATGTTGTCTACAAGAAGCACACATGAGACAAGTAGACACACACAGGGTAAAGGTAAGAGGCTAGAGCAAAATGTATTAGACATCAACTGAGAAAAAGAAGCCAGGAGTCACAATCGTGATATCTGACAAAGTCAAAGTAAAAATAGATCTGATTAAAGGAGATAAGGAAGGTCATTACATTCTGATAAAAGGCAGTATAGACAATGAAGAAATATCAGTATTCAACATGTATGCACCAAATGGTATAGCCTCCATATTTTTAAAGGAGAAACTATTGGAACTTAAGGAAGAAATAGACAGTAAAACTATATTAGTGATAGACCTGAACCTTCCTCTATCAGATCTAGATAAATCAAACAAAAATCAGAAATGTGAATGAAATCTTAGAAAAATTAGAGTTAATAGATAAATGGAGAAAAATAAATAGGGATAAAGAGGAATACACCTTCTTTTCAGCAGCACATGGTACATTCACAAAGATCAACCATGTACTAGGGCATGAAAACACTGCGAACAAATGCAGAAAAGGAGAGATAATAGATGTAACTTTTTTCAGAATATAATGCAAAAAAAATTATAGTTAGTAAAAGTACAAGGAAAGGCAAATCAAACATTAATTGAAAATTAAATAATCTGATTCTCCAAAACTGCTTCATTAAGGAAAAAAATTATAGAAACAATTAATGATTTCATTGAAGAGAATGACAATGAGGAAACAACACATCAAAGTTCTGGGGATACTAAAAAAGCAGTACTGAGGGGAAAATTTATATCTTTGTGGGCCAAATTAACAAAAAAGAGAAAGAGGAAATTGGGTATGCAACTAAAAAAACTAGAAAAAGAACAAACCAAAACTCTTCAGATAAAGACCAAATCATAAATCCTAAAAATTAAGGGAGAAATTATTAAAATTGAAAGTAAAAGAACTATTGAACTAATAAATAAGACTAGGAGCTGATATTTTGAAAAAACAAATTAAATAGATAAAGTATTGGTTAATCTAATTTAAAAAAGAAAGAAAGAAGAGAACCACATTAACAATATCATGGGTGATCATAGAGATCATAGAGGTGATCTCAACTCTATTGAAGAGGAAATTAAGGTAATTATTAAGAACTATTTTACCCAATTATATGGCAATAAATATGACAATGTAGGTGAAATGGATCCATATTTTAAAAATATGAATTGCCTAGATTAACAGATAAGGAAAAAGAATACTAAATATTCCCATATAAGAAAAAGAAATTGAACAAGCCATCAAAGAACTCCCAAGAAAAAATCACCAGGTCTAAATGGATTCACAAATGAATTTTATCAAACATTTAAAGATCAATTAATCCCAATACTCTTCAAACTATTTGACAAAATAGGCAAAGAAGGAATTTTACCAAGTTCTTTTTATGATATAAATATGGTACTAATTCCTAAGTCAGGAAGACCAAAAACAGAGAAGGAAAACTATAGACCAAAATACTTAATGAACACAGATACAAAAATATTAAATAAAATTCTAGCTAAAAGGCTATAAGTTATAACAAGAATTATTCACTATTACCATGTGGGATTTATGCCAGGAATATAAGGATGGTTTGATCTTAGGAAAACCATCTGCATGAAATTGACCATATCAACAACCAAACTAATAGAAATCACATAATTATATCAATAGATGCAGAAAAAGCCTTTGACAAAATACAACACCCATTCCTATTGAAAACACTAGAAAGTATAGGAATAGAAGGGCCTTTCCTCAAAATAATAAATAGTATTTATTTAAAACCATTCAGCAAATATCATCTGCAATGTTTGAATACAGGCGCGTGGTCTAATGATTTTTATCTCTAACAGCATGGCTTTTATTAAAATACTATTCTCCCTTTTAGTATCTGCCTTCCTCATTTTTATTAACAGCAATAGAATGAGCTACTATAAAAATTACAATCCTATTTAATTAATTTACTTATTCAGTGCTATACCTATCAAACTACCAAAATACTTTTTTTTATAGAATTAGGAAAAATTATTACAAAGATCAACTGGAAGAACAAAAGATCAAGAATATCAAGAAAATAATAATAAAAAAAATAATGTGAAGGATGAAGGCCTAGCTTTACCAGATTTCAAAGTATTCTATAAAGCAGTGGTCATCAAAACTATATGGTATGATTGGGGATGTAGACTCGAAACTACCACACCAATGCAACTAACAACAATTTGGAAATAGGTCTTGATCAATGACACATGTTAAAACCAATGGAAATGTACATCGGTCATGGGTGGGGGGAGTGCGGGGGGTGAAGGGGAAAGTAGGAGCATGAATCATGTAACCATGTTAAAAATGAATATTAATAAATGTTTAAAAAAACAAAAAACTATATGGTACTGGTTTAGAGATAGAAGAGTGGATCGATGAAATAGACTTGTAGTAAATGACAGTAGCAAGGTAACATTTGATGAACCCAACGATCCCAGATTTGGGGACAAGAACCCTCTAATTGACAAGAACTGCTGGGAGAATTGGAAAATGGGAGAAATTAGGCTTAGATCAACATCTTACACCCTATACCAAGATTAACTCAGAGTGGGTAAATTATTTAAATATGAAGAGGGAAACCATAAACAAATTAGGTGAACATAGACTAGTATTTCTGTCAGATATATGGGAAAGGAAGGGATTAAGACCAAGCAGGAAATAGAGAACACTACACAATATAAAATGAATAATTTTGATTATATCAAATTGAGAATTTCTTTACAAACAAAACCAATGCTACCAAAATTAGAAGGGAAGCAACAAATTGGGGAGGGGGGTGGATTTTATAACAAAAACATCTGACAAAGGTCTCATTTCTAAAATTTATAAGGAGCTAAGTCAATTGTACCAAAAAATCAAGCCATTCCCCAGTTGACAAATGGGGGAGGGACATGAATAGGCAGTTTTCAGATAAAGAAATCAAAACTATCAATAAGCACATGATAAAGTGTTCTAAGTCTCTCATAATTAGAAAAATTCAAATCAAAACAATGCTGAAGTACCACCTCACACCTAGCATATTCGCCAATATGATAAGAAAGAAAAATAATAAATGTTAGAAAGGATGAAAATCAGGATACTAATGAATTGCTGGTGGAGTTGTGAATTAATCTAGCCATTAAGGCAATGTGGAATTATGCCCAAATAGCTTTAAAAGACTGACTGTCCTTTGATCCAGCAATACCACTGCTGGGTTTGTACACCAAAGAGATTATAGGGGGAAATACATATACAAAAATATTCATAACCCACTCTTTGTGGTGGCATAAAATTGGAAATTGAGGGAGTGTCCCTCAATTGGGGTATGGCTGAACCAATTGTGATATATGATGGTGATGGAATACTATTGAGCTGTAAGGATTGATGATTTGGAGGCTTTCCATATGAACCAACAGAACCTCAATGAACTGAGCAGAACCAGAACACTGTACACAGAAAGA
>NW_025342758.1:0-3910 GCF_016433145.1 Gracilinanus agilis | reverse complement strand
TTCACTGTTCAGTCATTCAGCCATGCCTAACTCTTTGTGATTCCATGAGCCACAGCGTGCCAAGACCTTCTGTCTTTCACTATCTCCAGAAGTTTCTCCATGCTCATTTTTGTTGTATCCATGACATTATCTATCCATCTTATGTTCTGTAATTCCCCTTTCCTTTTGTCTTCAACCCTTCCCAAACTCGGAGTCTTGTCCAATGAGTCCTGGCTTTTCATTATGTGGCCAAAATATTTAAGCTTCAAGAACACAGAGAACTTATGCTTTAAAGATAAAAGAGGAAAAGAAAAATCCTTGAAAGATTTTATCCTGAATCAGGAGAGCCTGAATAACTTTGTCCCATCAATAATTTTCTTAAAAGCACTCTTGACCTCTTTATTCCTTAGACTATAGACCAGAGGGTTTAACATGGGAATTACCATAGTATAGAGCACTGAAGCAGTTTTATCTATGTCCATGGAATGACTAGATTTGGGTTGTAATTACATGAAAATTACTGTCCCATGGAATATGGACACAGCTGTGACATGAGAAGCACAGGTAGAAAAGGCTTTCTGCCAACCCTCAACTGAGTACATCTTCAGGATGGCAATAAAGATAAATAAGTAGGATATCAAGATGATGAAAAGGGCAAAAAAGACATTGAATCCCACAACAAAGAAGACAATCATTTCATTAATAGCTGTGTCAGAGCAGGAGAGAGCCATGAGGGGTAGAATATCACAGAAGAAGTGATGGACCACATTAGATTTACAGAAGTGGATGCTAAAGGTGTTTCCTGTATGAATGGAGGAATTAAGAAAAGCACAGAAGTATGACCCTATGCCAGAGAAGCACATAAACTGGGTGTCATAAGGGTGGTGTAATGGAGAGGTTTACACACAACTGCATGGCGATCATAGGCCATTGCAGCCAAGAGATAATTTTCAACAGTGAGGTTAAGCTGTAATGAAGAACATTTGTATAGCACATCCATTGAAGGAGATAATTTTATTCTCTGGGAGTAACCCAGCCATTACCTTGGGAGCTATAGCTAAGGAGTAACTAAAATCCACCAGAGAAAGGCTACTAAGGAAAAAAGTACATGAGTGTGTGGAGACGGTAATCACAGATGATCAGAACTACTATTCCCAGGTTCCCCACAAGAGTGATTAGGTAGATTATGGTGAATATTATAAAGAGTGGGACCTGAAATTCTGGAATATCTGTTAGTCCTACAAGAATGAACTCCTTAACCTCTGATCCATTTTTCATAAGCGACTTTAGAGATTTCATTGTTTCACCTGGGAAAAGAAAAAAAATCAACCAAATAAATTGTGGCAGTAATTAATATTTTCTCTGGCTTATAGAATATGTGTTTTATTAAAATGTCAAAGGCATGGCAAAATGTTTTAATGTAGCTTAAATTTAGCACGTTACTATCAGTGCTTCAATAATGACTTTTTTGCATCATACAACAAGTATACCCTTCCACATTTTATCTTATATTACTGAACCTCAACGACCTTCATTCCCATGAACTCCATGATGATTCTACCTAAGCTACACAGAGAAATGGCCATACCTTTGATTTACCCCTTACTCATAATTGTTCTACCTCCATCCTCCAAAATTCTGAAATTCTTCCTTTAAATAACAATATCCTTGGGTCAATGGAGACGTGATCAGGAATGTAGACTCTAAGAAATCACCCTAATGCAAATATTAATAATATGGAAATAGGTCTTGATGAGTGACATATGTAAAACTCAGTGGAATTGCTCGTTGGCAACCAGTGGGATGGGGTTTGTGGGAAGGAGGGAAGGGAAAGAACATGAATCATGTAACCATGGAAAAATATTCTCGATTAATTAATTAATTAAAATTTTAGGTGAATAAATAAATAACAATGTCCTATCTTCCATCATACATTCTGACTCTCCCCTTCTAAAAACCAATTTACTTTTCACCCTGAATACCAATTGCTACATCCCTCCCTGTTTCACAAGTTTATTAGTTTTATTCAAATCTATCTCCTTTTCATTTATAAGCTTGACCCTGTGGTTGACTGGTATAATCCAGCTCTAATAGCTAAATTAATATCCTTGACACTTTATGCTTTCACCAGTCACCCAGAGGTTATGCCTACCCTCAATATTATCTAGTCCTAGTTCACTACAAATTCATGAACCCTTACTTGCCTAAAACAATTCATTCATTCTCCTCCAATTAACTCTTAGTATTGTCTTCCAAAATATATCATTCTCAACATTTTTTGTCTTACTTTATCACATCTTCCAAATTCCATCTAAGCAGAGAAATGTCTTCTTTCTTGAACTTCCTCTTTCATCAATCCACACAATGATATCTTCTTCACAGATCCATATTTTCTCATCCTTTTACCTTATTTAGGGGAAGAGATAAGTCTTCTCTCTGCCAGTGTTAACTTTTCCATTCTGCTCCTCATTTAATTTCGTCTTCGCTCTCCCTAAACAATAGCTTGCATTTATGGAGTACTATAATGTTTTCAAATCATTTAAAAATAGTAGCTCATTTTGTCCCCACATTAATGCCAGGAAGTAGATTCTATTATTTTTTCTGTTTTACGAAAGAGGGAACTACGGCAGACAAATTTTAAGTGACACACTAAATAAGCATGCAAAAGTCACACACTAAATATGTATACAAAGCCCAATTTGAACACTTGTCTTTCTGAATCTGAATAGATCCAGCATTCTATCCAATGGGACATCTATCTGCCTTCAGGAGTTTATCCCTTAAATCATTTCCAATATTTTATTTTCAACTCTCCTTTTCTACTTCATCTTTCCTTGCTGTGGGGAAGCTATGAAGCTCAGTGGATAGAGAGCCAAGCCTGGAGATAGGAAGTCCTATATTCAAATCTGCTCTCAGACACTTCAAAGTTATGTGACCCTGGACAAGTCTCTTGAACCCAATGGTCTAGTCATTACCACTCTTCTAATTTGGAACCAATTCTTAGTATCAATTCTAAGACAGAAGAAAGGAGTTTAAATTTTTTTAATTAAAAAAATAATTCCCAGACTTCTTCATCTTTTGAAAAAACATCTTACTTTAGAAAAAGGATCTTGAATGGAATTGCCTTGCTGTTATTCCTAAAGCACAGATTTACTTTGTCATTCTGATATTCTACAACCTTCAATACATGACTACTGCTACAAAATTTTTTTAAATCTTTTTGGAATTCATAGTCCTTTGACCTTCAACCTACCTTTTCAGATGGATTTCACATTTGTCCACTCATGTATTCCACATTCTAGGGAGACAGATATACACTCATTTTGCTACCCAGAATCTCTCATCTTCAATCTATGTGCCTTTGTATAAGCTCTTTCACATGCCTCAAATGCTCCATCTTCTCTCTATTTCCACTGAGAATCCCTGATGATCTTAAACATTATAATCAAGTACAGACTCTTATATTCCAAACCTTTATTGTTCCTCCTCTGGCTAGTGCTCTCACCTGAATGATTTGTATTGGTGTGGAGGCTAACTAAAGTAATGCCTGCCACAGAATGGGCACTAAAGTAATTACTTGTTGAAAATGAATTATTTGAATGAATTAAATAAAACTCTCAAAATGCATGGAGTAGGTCTCAATGGAAACTTGTTCCTCACTTACCCATCTTCAATTAGAAGCTTCATTCAAGCAAGAGGGAAGAGGTCTCACTGGAGAAATTCTACTCTAGTTTGTGGTGCTAAAAGATCAGAACATTCCATCAAAATGATTATTATAGAGATCACTGGTGGGGCTTCCGGGTTAAGATGGCGGCAGAGTAAGAAGCAGCTCTTAACCTCTCCTGACCGAAACACACAAAACTCCTCAAGGGGACATAAAAACAAGTCCAGACGAATGGAGGAACCCCACAACAGGGCACAGCGTGGAAGG
>NW_025342757.1:0-1232 GCF_016433145.1 Gracilinanus agilis | reverse complement strand
CAGATCAATAATACATATGTATGTGTGCATGTTTGAACAATAATACCCATATGTGTGCATGTATGTGTACATACAACCACACATATATGTATATGTAAATATAGGTCTTGCCTCTGGCCCATACCAGCTATATGGCTCTAAACAAATCACTTAATCTCTTCATCTCAGTGCTCGTCAATTATCTAAGACTACAAAAAAACAACAAAAGTATTAAATTACATGAGTAGAGAAAGCACCCCAAGCCAATGAAATTCCAGGTCCAATCCTATCTCCAATGCAAACATACACTTACATGTAGGCATGTTTGTTTAGGTATCTAGTTATATATGCATATATGTGCACATATCTGATGTTAAGTTTTGTCAAGTACTTTATTCTTAACATATATTATTTATTATTTAATTTGACTTTAAGGTTTACAAAGTATTTTACATACACTGACCCACATAAAAATGCTATAAAATTGACTGGAAAGTATAATTTTCTCCATTTTGAAGAGGAAAAACACTAAGGTTAAGAACATTAAGTGACTTATCTAAGGATAGTGTCAGTAGTAAGTGAGTCACATTTTGAATTCAGATCTTCTGACTCCTAGATCAGTACTTCCATTATGCCATACTGCTTCATAGAAAATATATAGACGATGAAGCTTCCAGAAATTTCAATGTTTCCCCAAGTGTTATTATATAAATAGGTTGGTCTATATGACCTGAAACTACACCCATCAGGTGCTATTCTTTGTCCTTTCTTTCATGTCTCTACCTACAAAATCCTCAGTCCTGAATATTGTACCACTGACAAAAGAACACATGATATGTCCCAAGTTAAAAAGGCATGTTTCTGACCTCCCAAGTTTATTAGAATCCTGGTATTTCTCAGAACCAATTCATTCACCCTAATCATGACTTACCTTGGTATTAGGGGGGCATCAATCAGAATTTCTTTTTTTTTTAAATTTAAATATTTATTATATTCCTAACTCTATAAGACCAGATAAAACAAATCTTCCGATATGCAAAGAAAAAGGAAATTGTATATACATAAAATCACAAATTCTCTTATGTGTTTAGCTTACTTATTATCTTCATATCTACATAATAACGCCCATCCACAAGCATGTCATTCCCTCCCCTCGTCACAGAAGATATTGTCCAGGAGACTGACATGTTCTTACAAATTAAGTCTTTTTTTTTTACTTTCACCTTTCAGTTCATTCTCAAAAGATAATATTT
>NW_025342756.1:0-2246 GCF_016433145.1 Gracilinanus agilis | reverse complement strand
ACCTACACCATTGTAGTTATCAGTGATGTTAAAATCTTTCTTTTTTTTAAAAAATATTTTCCCTAATTACATGTAATCACAATTTTTAATGTTTTTCAAAATTTTGAGATCCAAATTCTTTCCCTTGATGCCCCCTCTTAAGATCTTTATTGTATAGTTCTTCTGTATATTCTTGTCACCTCTTTTTAATTGCTTCTACTTCTATTAAGTCCCTACCATTTTTGTCTTTCATAATACCTATTTTTGCATAAAACATTCCCTTCATATTTCTAACATTCTTTTTTTTTTTTTAAACCCTTGTACTTTGGTGTATTGTCTCATAGGACCTCCTGTCTCTAGGCCTGGCTCTCACTCCACTGAGCTACCCAGCTGCCCCATATCTCTAACATTCTTAAAGAGATCTCTTGTCTTTCCCATTCTATTATTTCCTTTAATTTCTTTGCACTGCTCACCAAAGAAAACCTTCCAGGGGTAGCTGGGTGGCTCAGTGGATTGAAAGCCAGACCTAGAGACAGGAGGTCCTAGGTTCAAATCTGATCTCAGACACTTCCTAGCTGTGTGACCCTGGGCAAGTCACTTGACCCCCATTGCCTCGCCCTTACCACTTTTCTTTTCTTTTCTTTTTTAAACCCTCACCTTCTGTCTTGGAGTCAATACTGTGTATTGGTTCCAAGGCAGAAGAGTGGTAAGGGATGGGCAATGGAAGTTAAGTGACTTGCCCAGGGTCACACAGCTGGGAAGTGTCTGAGGCTGGATTTGAACCTAGGACCTCCTGTCTCTAGGCCTGGCTCTCAATCCACTGAGCCACCCAGCTGCCCCCTTATCACTTTTCTGCCTTATAATAAATACATAGTATTGATTCTAAGATGGAAGGTAAGGTTTAAAAAAAAAGATAGAAAACCTTCCAAATAGGATTTATACTAGGAATGCAGGGATTGTATAATATAAGGAAAACAATATAATTGAAAATATCAATAATAAAAGTAATAAAACCATATGATTATAGCAATTGATTCAGAAAAAGCCTTTGACAAAATATAACACTCATTCCTATTAAAAATACTGGAAAGAGGGGCAGCTGGGTGACTCAGTGGATTAGGAGCCAGGCCTACAGATGGGAGGTCCTAGGTTCAAATCTGGCCTCAGACATTTCCTAGCTGTGTGACCCTGAGCAAGTCACTTAACCCCCATTGCCCAGCCCTTATTGCTTTTCTATCTTGGAACCAATACACAGTATTTATTCTAAGATGGAAGATAAGGGTTTAAAACACAAAACAAAACACTGGAAGGCATAGGTATAAGTGGATTTTTTCTTAAAATGGTATGAAGCATTTACCTAAAAATATCAGCAAGTATTATCTGTAATGGGGAGAAGCTTGAAGCCTTCCTAATAAGATCAGCAAAGAAACAAGGATGCCCAATATCACCAATACAATTTAACATACTATTAGAAATGCTAGCAATAACAATAAAGGAAGAAAAAGAAATTGAAGGAATCAGACTGTGCAAAGAAGTAATAAAACTATCTCTATTTGCTGATGACATGATAGTATATGTGGAAAATCTTAGATATTCAACTAAAATGTCAGTTGAAAGTATCAATGATTTTAGCAAGTAAGCAGGATATAAAATAAACCCAAATAAATCATCAGAATTTTTATAAATTATTAACAAAGTCCTGCAAGAAGAGATAGAAAGAGATACCTCATTTAAAATAACCACAGAATAAAATACCTGAGAGTATACCTGCAAAAATAAACCCAGGATTTACATAAACATAATTATAAGGCAATTTTTGCACACATAAAGTCAGACCTAAATAATTAGAATATTAATTGTTCATGGATGGATAGAGTCAAAATAATTAAAATGACAGTTAATCTACTAATCTAAACTAATCTACTTATTCAATGCCATACCAATTAAATTACCAAAAAATTACTGAGTTATAAGAAGTAATAACACATTCCTAAAGCCAAGACCTGACTTAAACAGAAAATTTCATGCCCAAACATAGAACTCAAGAGAATCACCAAAAAGTAATTAAGAAAGGGAAAAAAAACCCAAATAAAAATTTTTTTTCTTAAGCGACCTAATAAGTTTGAATGATTTGTGTTTGTATAAGATGATATTGGTAACTCTTAAAAATTGTTATTATCATCAGGGAAGGTAGAAGAAATATACTTAGGGGGAACAGTGACAAACTGTATAGGATGAAATGCCAATATATATATATATATATGTAT
>NW_025342755.1:0-3286 GCF_016433145.1 Gracilinanus agilis | reverse complement strand
AGCTACTGGTGACCTTTGATAGAATAATTTCAGTATCATAGTAGAGATAGAAATCAGCTGTCAAGGGTTTGAGGAGAGAGTAGGTACTGGAAAAGTGAATCAATCGGGAATAAGAAATGATTTTAAAAATAGACAGTTGACGGAAAGAAAGAAGTGGGACTATATCTATATAGGATAGTTAGATTTAAAGGTTTTGTAGGAAGAGATATGAATATTCTAGTCGACAAATGGAAAGAACTCAATGAAGAAACTGAGTGAAGAGGCATAAAAGCAAGGTTATGATAACTAACTTGGAGTCCTAGACAAAACATAAGAAGTTGGGATCAGTGACAAAGGAACAACTAATGTATAATTATTGGAAAGAAAAAATGAAGTTGTTTTGAGAACAGAAATAGATTCTAGACTTTAGGAGAATTGCTTAATTAAATTGAGAGATAAGAAGAGAAATATGGAGATGTTAATAATGTCACAAGATAGGAGTCCAATTGTGGAAAGTTTGATTCAGGCAACTTCTATACCATAAATTTAGACAGAGAAGTAAAGAGTGGGAAAAGATTTGTGCTGAAATTTTACCTTGAATGGCTCAAAGAAAGAAATTATTCCTGTTCTGGCAATGATTATTTTCATTATAAACAATTATTGATTCATAAGGTCAGAACCTTTGCATATTACTTGATATATATCCATTCAGATGAAGATGGCTTGCTGCTATTTTTGATTAGAGTCATTTTAACTTGAGCTGTATTAGAATTGATTTTCCTGTAGACAAAATGAGATTTTGTAGATATCTACTTTCTTATAACTACTTCTTGGCAACTCTATTAAGTGAAGAAAAATTTAATCTGTCTAAGGTTTGGAGTTGTAACTATAAGAGTTTAACATTCTTGAAAATTTCTAAAGAAGGCACAATAGGCTTAAATGCTTTTGACATAAATTAACTTCTACTTCTACTGTTTAAAGAAATTATATAAAGGTTACATTTATTGTTGTTTGCCCAGAGGGTAGCACAACAAGTTCTCCCATTGACTTCTGCATAACTGCCAATTTAATTTCCATTTAAAATTCTAATCACCTTCCATTCTCCTTGAATATAAGCAAAACTCAAGTCCTTCATAGAAGTAGACTATCTCCCCAGTTAAATGGGAAATGAATAACAGTGCTATTGGTGATTTAAAAAAAATTAATTGATTTAGCTACAATATGGAAATATCTCTCAATCCAAACATTTTAATGAAGATTTCCAAAGATTAAATTTAATTATAAAAAATTTGTGAATTACCTACAATATAAAGAGTAACATGTTAAGTGATTTGGAAATTTAAAAGGTTAAACCAGAAATAGTCTACACCAGGATAAGGAATTGGAAAATGAGGGAATGGTCATGAATTGGGGGATAGTTGAACAAGTTGGGGTATATAATTATGATGAAAACCCACTGTGCTATGAGAAAAGATGAGCAGGATAGTTTCAGACAAACTCATAAAATCATATTAACTTTTACAAAGTGAAGTGTGCATAATCAGGAAGACATTGTACAAACTACCAACAATATTGTAAGGATGATCAACTGTAATAGAGTAGCAACTCTGATCAACACAATGATCTAAGACAATTCCAAAGACCCAGGATAAAAAAATCCTATCCACCTCCAGAGAAAGAATTGATAAACTCTGAATACAGATTGAAACATAACTTTTTTCATTTTCTTTATTTCCTTTTTTGTGTAATTGTTTTCTTTTGCAACATGGCTAATATAGAAATCTTTTTTGTATGGCTTCACATGTATAATTGACACATTGCTTGCCTTCTCAAAGAAGTGAGGGAGAAAGATAATTTGAAAGTCAAAATTATAAAAAGTAATGTCAAAATGTTAAGTGAAATTGGTAAATATTTAACAAGATAAATAACAATACAATAAAGAAAGAAATAATACCAAAAAAACTATTTTATAGAATTTGAAAAATAACAAAATTCATCTGGAAGAACAAAAGATCAAGAATATCAAGAGAACTAATGAAAAAAAATGTGAAGGATGGTGGCCTCATAATACCAGATCTAAAACTGCACTGTAAAGCAATAAATAACCTGGTACTGGCTAAGAAATAGAAAGATGGATCAATGGAATATATATCAGATAAATGAACTCATCATTCTAGTGCTTGATAAAACAAAAGATTCAAGCTATTGAGATTAAAATTCACTATTTGACAAAAACTTTTTGGAAAATTGGAAAACTGAAAGTTGAAAACTAAGTTTACATCAATATCTCACACCCTATAGCAAGATAGGATCAAAATGGGTATATTCTAAAAGGACACGATATATTGTCTAGTGGAGGGACACAAAGATAATGAGGGAAATGGAGACCATCCATACATAGATGAATACAAAAATAACAACAACCAAATTGAAGCTATTTCATCTGTAGAAGAGACACCAATGTATCTGAAAGACTATCAAGTGAAAGAGACATTAGATTTTTCAGCTCGGTCCAGAGAGAAATAGAAACAATAAGTTAATACTATAGAGTGGAAGATTTGGGTTCAATAATAGGGAATATTTTTTGAAGTTATCTATGTATGGAATGGGTTGCTTCAGGAGATAGTGCATTGTTGTCTTAGAATATTTTCAAAAATAATTTTAATGAATATTTGTTGAAGATTATTAGTAAAGCAAGTATTGGACAAAACATTATAGCTCATTTACAATGCCGAGATTCTATTTTTTCCCTATGAGTGGTAGGAGAAAATAACTGATGAAAAGTAGTTTCAAAAAAATACAGGGGAAAGGTGGCAGAATGGCCTCAATCTTCTTAGTGAAATGAATAAATAAAATATTTTAAATATAAAAAGAAGGACCTGAATTGGGGTTTGGGGGAGCAGAAAACATTCACTGTAGGCTTTTAAGAAACAAAAAGAGAAATAACAGTAAATTTGAAGGTTCACAGAGCAGCAATAAGATTCTAGATACTACTCAGGGTTTCAGCTTAGTATCAAATAGTTTTCTACTTTCCTGTCAAATTATTAGTATCTGTGGTCTTTGTGAGAAGGTCTAATTGTCATGGTCACATGAATTGTGAAATCATATGACAGTAAATAGTAATAAATTGTTAAGAGAACAGTAAATGAATTTTTTCAGTCAACAAACTGAAGGATGTTTGTTTTGTACTTTCTAACATTCATTTCAGTGGCTTTAGGCCACTGAGTATTTCATAATATTTCATAATGTCCTTTCCTTACAACTAAATAACAGCATAACTATTCAGCAGTATTGACCAACATCATTC
>NW_025342754.1:0-1477 GCF_016433145.1 Gracilinanus agilis | reverse complement strand
AAAAAAAAAAAAGGCAGCTAAGTGCTGAAGTGGAGAGAGCATTGGACCTGGAACTAGGAAGATGTGAGTTCAGATTTAGCCTCAGATACTATGTGATCCTGGGTATTTCACCTCTGTGTGACTCAGTTTACCCATCTATAAAATGGGGGACAATAATGATTCCTAGCTCCTAGGGTTGTTATGAGGATTAAATGAGGGATCATTTGTAAAGCACTTTGCAAACAAAGCACCAGTTATCATTAAAAACCAAGCTATTATCGCCATTATTGAGCTTCTTCTCTACTAGGATCCTCAGTTTACCCATTTTTAAATAGAACAATCAGACACAATGATCTCTGGAGTCCCCTTCTAGTGTGGTTTCTGCTAATTCTGCCTTGACATAGAGCTTCCCTGCTGGTGATTAAAAGCTTCCTAATGGTGGGAACAAAGTGGCCAATCGACCAGGAGGCCAAGAAGAATGACAAACCTCCCCAGGACGGAGGGATCTGCCAGAGTCTTTAAACAGAATCGATGCTGTTGCAGGAGGTCTTTAGGAGGGTGGAAGGGAACAGTAAGGATATGGGAGGGGTTTTAGTGCAGGCTCTGTGCCATTTTCTTAACCCTGCTGCTGAGGAACTGTGTTCCTTGGAAATAAAGCGCTTCCCCTCTCTGTGCCTCCATTGTCTCTTTTAGACTGTGGTGCAATGGATGGAGGTCTGAATGTGAAATCAGATGGATGTGGATCTGAACCCCACCTTTCACATAGAGATCAGTCACTCATCAGAACCTCAGTTTTCTCATCTGTAAAATGAGGATAATACCTATGGTACTTGAGAGGTTCAAATGAAATTATATATATATATATATATGCATATATATATATAATATGAAAAAGTTTTTGAAATATTTAAAGTCCTACAAAAATGGTAAACACCTTCTTCTTTTTGGATAAAACCTGTGATTTTCTTAGGCCTAGAGAACTCCCAGTGAGAAATTTCCTTTACTAATACAAATTGGCATCTGGTCTGTGATTTATTGTTTTAATAAGATGGAGCGTCTAAGATAAGCAATTTGGGGCAGCTAGGTGGCTCAGTGGATAGAGAACTGAGCACTGGAGATGGGAGGCCCTGGGTTTAAATGTGACTTCAGATACTTCCTACCTGTGGGACCCTGGCCAAGTCCCTTAATCCCTATTGCTTACCCTTACTACTTTTGGAATTGATATTTAGCATTGATTCTAAGATAGAACTTAATGGAAGAAAGAAAGAAAGAGACAGAGAGAAAGAGAAAAGGAAAGAAAGAGGGAAATAAAGAAGGAAAGCAGAGAGAAGGAAAGAAAAAAAGAGAGAAAAGGATAAAGAAAGAAGGAAAGAGAGAAAAAGAAAGAAGTAAAGAAAGGGAAAAGAAAGAAGGAAGGAAGGAAAGAAAGAGAGAAAGAAAGAAGAGAAAGAAAGGGAAGGAAAGAAAGAGAGAAAGAGAAAGGAAGAAAGAAGAAAAG
>NW_025342753.1:0-1180 GCF_016433145.1 Gracilinanus agilis | reverse complement strand
ATAGTTCTGTATTTTTTCCAATTTAACAATAGACACTCCTAACTACATAGGGTTTTTCTTGGATTCCTGAGGGAAGAAGAAATCAGCTATTCTTTGTGGATTTGAATTTCCAGTTCAACTCTCAAACCCCCAAGTAAGGATTGACATGATGAGTCCCAAAGCATCTGCTATATTAGTAACATGGTTTAGATAAAAGTTGCTAAGTAATAGGTTCGAGCATTTCTCTTGCACATTTTAAAATGACATGAATTTTAATTTTGAGTTTTCATATCTCATTTATTCATTCAATAAGCCCTAATAACTTCTACTTTTTTTTTGTTTTGTTTTTTTTTAAACCCTTGTACTTCAGTGTATTGTCTCATAGGTGGAAGATTGGTAAGGGTGGGCAATGGGGGTCAAGTGACTTGCCCAGGGTCACACAGCTGGGAAGTAGCTGAGGCCGGGTTTGAGCCTAGGACCTCCTGTCTCTAGGCCTGGCTCTCACTCCACTGAGCTACCCAGCTTCCCCTAACTTCTACTTTTTATGACATTTATTTTCATACATGTTTTCCTCACTATTAAATGATAAGCTCCTAGAAATGGAGGATTATGTATACTATTTTCATTGTCACATTCCTAGAATCTATTTGTCTTTTGTATACCTAGTAGAAATTTAATACTCTTTTTGGGTCTTACCATCTCCTGTTGCTTCCGTTCTTTGCTCTTTCACCCCAAAGAAATTTTCAAGGGTTAAGTGTTGTTGGGTTGGGTTTATTTTTTTTTTCTGTTTGCTCATTTTCCCAGCCTTTCTCTTCCTAATCCCCCAACCCTCCTTGGACTGGGAATTCTGTTAGCTGCTTGCTGATTCTGTCTCTGCTTCTGGCTTTCAGAGTTTTGCCTTGGGGCTAAGTTTTCACTGCCCCGAGGAGGTTTGAAAGGGCCCAGCCCTATGAACTTCTGGACCTCACTGAAGGCTGGTGCCAGGGTCTAGAACTTCAAAGAGTGGGTCTAAGGTGCTCTTTTGTTGGTGTAGCCCAGGTCCCAGGATCCCCAAAGTCAGCTTATGCCCAGGTTCTGAGTCTGGCCCATCAAGTAGGGGGTGGTTGGCCAGCACTCCTCTGTTTGCTGGTTTGTTTCTGTTTACCCCTTATCCTGTGAAAATCAACTCTCTCTCTCTCTCTCTCTCTCTCTCTCTCTCTCT
>NW_025342752.1:0-2007 GCF_016433145.1 Gracilinanus agilis | reverse complement strand
TTGTAAGCTCTCCAGAACCAACTGATTCCTGTCACCCTTGATCAAGGAGGTCAAACTCTGAGAAATGGAAGTCAGTGCATTTATCCAGGCAATACTGACCAGGACTAACTACCCTACTCAAAAGTATAGCAAAGAGAAGAGTCTAATCCCAGGGAGCTACACAGATCTGAGAAACTCTGTGTATTCTGACAGAGATGACAAAATACAAAAGTAACCTCCTGACAACAGAACTATGGTGGGTTATTGATTTAAAATGGAGTGTATCTAACAAAAAAGGTAAAGAAGTAATTACAGGGTTACATCAGCAATTCAAAAACAAAAGTTGGAGACTAGAGATACTGCCCACCCCCATTTTCAAAAAAAGGAGTGTATAACTCTCTAACAACTGCATGTAGAAACTCAGCATAAAAAAATTAATTTCCCACAAAAACCACATAAAATCCATACCTAGCTGGGTTCTGGGTAAGAAAAATCAATTTATCGATTAGGCTAGCAATAACCAATAAATCATCCATGATCTCTCTCAGTGATCAGACACAATTCAGTGATTCCCAAAGTGGATGCTACCGCCCCCTAGTGGGTGCTGCAGCGATCCAGGAGAACTATGATGACCACAGGTGCATTTATCTTTCCTATTAATTGCTATTAAAAAAATTTTTAATTAATTTCCAGGGGGCCAAGTAATATTTTTTCTGGAAAGGAGGCAGTAGGCCAAAAAAGTCTGGGAACCACTGATCTAGAGTCTTGAATTATTTAAATACATTCTGAAAGCTCATTATTCAGCCTTCCTATAAACAACCCAAGACATTTCTAGGATACCCAATGAGGAGGTAAACTAATATTTTCCAGTCCCTCTCTGATTCTCATGATGATGAAAGTCACATCAATCACAGGATTCTGATATCCTTAGTGATCTTGATGAGGAAATCAAGTCTGGATAAGTTCAACTTCCATCATTCCTCCTAATGGAGGAAACCGAGGACATAACACATCACCCCTGGACATGTGTGGCCAAAACTAGTTTTGCTTACAAGGATGGAACTTCCATTCTCAATCAAAATTATTCCAATTTTTCAAAGATGCTCTAAGGAAATGATGGTGAACCTTTAGGTGGGGGGTGAGGTCCTCAGATGCATGTAGAGGGAAGGGAGCAACCCAATCCCACATCCCTCTGTCTTTCTAGTAACAAACTCTGGAGAACTCTGTGTTGAAGTGACAGCAGGCATGCCCACAAAGAGAGCTTTATGTGCCCCCTTTGGCATGCATGCCATAAGTTCACCACCATAGTTCTAAGGCAAGAAATATAAGGTCATTCCTATGTATTTCAGGACAAAGGAATGAGGGAAAATCTTGAACATATACAGAGCAACACACAAAATCAAATAATATATTATTAAGAATAAATCTTCTCGTAAGTAAGAATGTTTTTAAAAAATTAAAGAGCTCTAGAGGAAAAACTTGGGAGAGTAGACAGTTTAGGAGATATAGTAGTAAATCTTATTCAAGTAGTTGTCTCTCCAAAAACTATTAGAAAAAAACAGAAATCAATAATGCCACTAAATAGAAAGAAATATTAAAACAAAATAAAAAGCCTGAAATAATAGAAGAAAATATAATATATCTAATATGTAAAGACAAATTATCTGGAAGACAGATCAAAGAGAGATAATTTAATAATCATTGAAGTTCTTGAAAAACATGATTAGGAAAACAAAAAGCCTAGACACTATATTTCCAGAAATCATACATGAACACTGCCCAGATCTATTAGAATCAGAGGATAAGGGGCAGCTGGGTAGCTCAGTGGATTGAGAGTCAGGCCTAGAGACAGGAGGTCCTAGGTTCAAATCTGGCCTCAGACACTTCCCAGCTGTGTGACCCTGGGCAAGTCACTTGACCCCCATTGCCCACCCTTACCACTCTTCCACCTATGAGCCAATACCCATAAGTTAAGGGTTAAAAAAAAAAGAATCAGAGGATAAACAGAAAATAGAAAGAATCCCCTAA
>NW_025342751.1:0-1270 GCF_016433145.1 Gracilinanus agilis | reverse complement strand
CGGATCTCTCTATTCTGTTTGTTCATAGCCCCCTCCCCCTCATACTTCATAATAAAGTCAAGTAGGTTTTCTCTTTGCTTCTCATACACAAAAACATATCTTTTGTTTCCACACTTTTGCCTAGAATCTTCTCACTCAAAGAATCTCTCTTCTACCAAGTTTAAGCTCAGGTACCCTTTTCCATGTGAACACTTTCTTGGTCTCACCAACTACTAATGCCTTCCTCTTGAACTACCTTGTACACTTACTAAATATGTATATAGTTATTTATTAAAATTGTATTTATTCTTTATAAATTTACATTTGTTTTTGTCTCTAATGAGAATGTAAACTCTTTTTGAGTAGGGATTGTCTTCTTTTTGTACTTGTATCTCTGCCACATAGAAAATACTTGTTGATCAAGGATGGACTTGAAATCAGAGGCCCTCATTAAGGTCCCTTCAAACTCTTATGTCTCAGCTTATAAACTCTCCATTTGCATTATGTTGTCACCATTTATCATTCCAGAACCACAGACTGATAATGATGGTTGTTAGCGATAAAGGTTTTATTAATTGGTAGAGCTGGTCTGGTATTGTCAAACAATAAAAAATGAATCAATAAATATTTAGTAAGTGCTTTAATATAGAACCAGGTACTGTTCCTAAATGCAGGAAAGAATGAAGAGCATATTTGATAGGGTGACGAGATTCTAATAATTATTGGTTATAATTAATTGTGTACTTTGGACAAGTGGCTCTTTTTTTAATTTAAACATTTATTAATAATCATTTTTAACATGGTTACATGATTCATGCTCCTACTTTCCCCTTCACCCCCCGCACTTCCCCCACCCATGGCCGATGCACATTTCCACTAGTTATGTCATGTGTCCTTGATCAAGACCTATTTCCAAATTGTTGGTGGTTGCATTGGTGTGGTAGTTTCGAGTCCACACCCTCAATCATGTCCACCCAGACCCATGCGTTCAAGCAGTTGTTTTTCTTATATGTTTCCTCTCCTGCGGTTCTTCCTCTGACTGTAAGTAGTGTTCTTTACCATAAATCCCTCAGAGCTGTCCTGTGTCATTGCATTGCTGCCGGTACAGAAGTCCATTACATTCTATTTTACCATAGTGTATCAGTCTCTGTGTACAATGTTCTTCTGGCTCTGCTCCTTTCACTCTGCATCAGTTTCTGGAGGTCTCTCCAATTCGCCTGGAACTCCTCCAGTTTGTTATTCCTTTTAGCACAATAGTATTCCATCACCCGCATATAACACAGTTTGTTCA
>NW_025342750.1:0-3939 GCF_016433145.1 Gracilinanus agilis | reverse complement strand
TTCACTGTTCAGTCATTCAGCCATGCCTAACTCTTTGTGATTCCATGGGCCACAGCATGCCAAGACCTTCTGTCTTTCACTATCTCCAGAAGTTTCTCCATGCTCATGTTTGTTGTATCCATGACATTATCTATCCATCTTATGTTCTGTCATTCCCCTTTCCTTTTGCCTTCAACCCTTCCCAAACTCGGAGTCTTGTCCAATGAGTCCTGGCTTTTCATTATGTGGCCAAAATATTTAAGCTTCAAGAACACAGAGAACTTATGCTTTAAAGATAAAAGAGGAAAAGAAAAATCCTTGAAAGATTTTATCCTGAATCAGGAGAGCCTGAATAACTGTCCCATCAATAATTTTCTTAAAAGCACTCTTGACCTCTTTATTCCTTAGACTATAGACCAGAGGGTTTAACATGGGAATTACCATAGTATAGAGCACTGAAGCAGTTTTATCTATGTCCATGGAATGACTAGATTTGGATTGTAATTACATGAAAATTACTGTCCCATGGAATATGGACACAGCTGTGACATGAGAAGCACAGGTAGAAAAGGCTTTCTGCCAACCCTCAACTGAGTACATCTTCAGGATGGCAATAAAGATAAATAAGTAGGATATCAAGATGATGAAAAGGGCAAAAAAGACATTGAATCCCACAACAAAGAAGACAATCATTTCATTAATAGCTGTGTCAGAGCAGGAGAGAGCCATGAGGGGTAGAATATCACAGAAGAAGTGATGGACCACATTAGATTTACAGAAGTGGATGCTAAAGGTGTTTCCTGTGTGAATGGAGGAATTAAGAAAACCACAGAAGTATGACCCTATAGCCAGAGAAGCACATAAACTGGGTGTCATAAGGGTGGTGTAATGGAGAGGTTTACACACAACTGCATGGCGATCATAGGCCATTGTAGCCAAGAGAAAATTTTCAACAGTGAGGTTAAGCTGTAATGAAGAACATTTGTATAGCACATCCATTGAAGGAGATAATTTTATTCTCTGGGAGTAACCCAGCCATTACCTTGGGAGCTATAGCTAAGGAGTAACTAAAATCCACCAGAGAAAGGTTACTAAGGAAAAAAGTACATGAGTGTGTGGAGACGGTAATCACAGATGATCAGAACTACTATTCCCAGGTTCCCCACAAGAGTGATTAGGTAGATTATGGTGAATATTATAAAGAGTGGGACCTGAAATTCTGGAACATCTGTTAGTCCTACAAGAATGAACTCCTTAACCTCTGATCCATTTTTCATAAGTGACTTTAGAGATTTCAGTGTTTCACCTGGGAAAAGAAAAAAAAATCAACCAAATAAATTGTAGCAGTAATTAATATTTTCTCTGGCTTATAGAATATGTGTTTTATTAAAATGTCAAAGGCATGGCAAAATGTTTTTATGTAGCTTAAATTTAGCACGATACTATCAGTGCTTCAATAATGATTTTTTTGCATCTTACAACAAGGAGTATATCCTTCCACATTTTATCTTATATTACTGAACCTCAACTACCTTCATTCCTATGAACTCCATGATGATTCTACCTAAGCTACACAGAGAAATGGTCATACCTTTGATTTACCCCTTACTCATAATTGTTCTACCTCCATCCTCCAAAATTCTGAAATTCTTCCTTTAAATAACAATATCCTTGGGTCAATGGAGACGTGATCAGGAATGTAGACTCTAAGAAATCACCCTAATGCAAATATTAATAATATGGAAATAGGTCTTGATGAATGACATATGTAAAACCCAGTGGAATTGCTCGTTGACAACCAGTGGGATGGGGTTTGTGGGAAGGAGGGAAGGAAAAGAACATGAATCATGTAACCATGGAAAAATATTCTCGATTAATTAATTAAAATTTTAGGTGAATAAATAAATAACAATGTCCTATCTTCCATCATACATTCTGACTCTCCCCTTCTAAAAACCAATTTACTTTTCATCCTGAATACCAATTGCTACATCCCTCCCTGTTTCACAAGTTTATTAGTTTTATTCAAATCTATCTCCTTTTCATTTATAAGCCTGACCCTGTGGTTGACTGGTATAATCCAGCTCTAATAGCTAAATTAATATCCTTGACACTTTAAGCTTTCACCAGTCACCCAGAGGTTATGCCTACCCTCAATATTATCTAGTCCTAGTTCACTACAAATTCATGTAGTTTCTCCCTTGAACCCTTACTTGCCTAAAACAATTCACTCATTCTCCTCCAATTAACTCTTAGTATTGTCTTCCAAAATATATCATTCTCAACATTTTTTGTCTTACTTTATCACACTTCCAAATTCCATCTAAGCAGAGAAATGTCTTCTTTCTTGAACTTCCTCTTTCATCAATCCACACAATGATATCTTCTTCACAGATCCATATTTTCTCATCCTTTTACCTTATTTAGGGGAAGAGATAAGTCTTCTCTCTGCCAGTGTTAACTTTTCCATTCTGCTCCTCATTTAATTCCGTCTTCGCTCTTCCTAAACAATAGCTTGCATTTATGGAGTACTATAATGTTTTCAAATCATTTAAAAATAGTAGCTCATTTTGTCCCCACATTAATGCCAGGAAGTAGATTCTATTATTTTTTCTGTTTTACAAAAGAGGGAACTACGGCAGACAAATTTTAAGTGACACACTAAATAAGTATGCAAAAGTCACACACTAAATATGTATACAAAGCCCAATTTGAACACTTGTCTTTCTGAATCTGAATAGATCCAGCATTCTATCCAATGGGACATCTATCTGCCTTCAGGAGTTTATCCCTTAAATCATTTCCAATATTTTATTTTCAACTCTCCTTTTCTACTTCATCTTTCCTTGCTGTGGGGAAGCTATAAAGCTCAGTGGATAGAGAGCCAAGCCTGGAGATAGGAAGTCCTATATTCAAATCTGCTCTCAGACACTTCAAAGTTATGTGACCCTGGACAAGTCTCTTGAACCCAATGGTTTAGTCATTACCACTCTTCTAATTTGGAACCAATTCTTAGTATCAATTCTAAGACAGAAGAAAGGAGTTTAAATTTTTTTAATTAAAAAAATAATTCCCAGACTTCTTCATCTTTTGAAAAAACATCTTACTTTAGAAAAAGGATCTTCAATGGAATTGCCTTACTGTTATTCCTAAAGCACAGATTTACTTTGTCATTCTGATATTCTACAACCTTCAATAGATGATTACTGCTACAAATTTTTTAAAAATCTTTTTGGAATTCATAGTCCTTTGACCTTCAACCTACCTTTTCAGATGGATTTCACATTTGTCCACTCATGTATTCCACATTCCAGGGAGACAGATATACACTCATTTTGCTACCCAGAATCTCTCATCTTCAATCTATGTGCCTTTGTATAAGCTGTTTCACATGCCTCAAATGCTCCATCTTCTCTCTATTTCCACTGAGAATCCCTGATGATCTTAAACATTATAATCAAGTACAGACTCTTATATTCCAAACCTTTATTGTTCCTCCTCTGGCTAGTGCTCTCACGTGAATGATTTATATTGGTGTGGAGGATAACTAAAGTAATGCCTGCCACAGAATGGGCACTAAAGTAATTACTTGTTGAAAATGAATTATTTGAATGAATTAAATAAAACTCTCAAAATGCATGGAGTAGGTCTCAATGGAAACTTGTTCCTCACTTACCCATCTTCAATTAGAAGCTTCATTCAAGCAAGAGGGAAGAGGTCTCACTGGAGAAATTCTACTCTAGTTTGTGGTGCTAAAAGATCAGAACATTCCATCAAAATGATTATTATAGGCAGAGTAAGGAGCAGCTGCTCGATCTCTCCTGACCGAACCACACAGGACCCCTCAAGGGGAAATAAAAACGAGTCCAGAGGAACGAAGGAACCCCACAACAGGGCGCAGCATTGAAGGTATGCAGAATCGGGGCATTTCCACACTTTAAAGGGGTGAAACAACTCTCA
>NW_025342749.1:0-1124 GCF_016433145.1 Gracilinanus agilis | reverse complement strand
TCCTATCTCTAGCTCTTAATCCACTTAGCCACCTGGCAGTTCCCTATTCATATGTCTTTTTGTCAAATTATACTCTTAAGTGTAAGAGGGAAAATAAAGGGTATTTTATAGATATATATTTAAAGTGTGGCCCCCAGGAATCAACTATTCAGGTTGATTCCGTAATTAAATCAGACCCAAATCAGCATTGGGTTGAGGAGTTTATTTACAATCTGGTAGGTAAAAAGTAGGAGTAAAGAGAAAAGAAGAGGCTAGTCCAGGCCAAAGGCCTGGATGGAGAGAGAAGGTTAAAAGGCTAAATAAATGAAGCTGCAAGCTGCAAGGCCCAGCAACCAGATAGGCAGAGTTTGGAAGCGGCCCAGCTAGGCCAAGGAAGTCAGCCTAACTTACCCACATGACAATACAGAGTGGAAGCGTTCTGTGGTCTCAGGAGCTCCTTCAGCACCGAGTTCGAATTGGGAACTGCCTCCACAGGAAGTAACCAACATACTTAAAGAGAAAGTGTCCTTTGTCACTTCCTGTGGTCCACCTCTAATTCAAATGGACAAATGGCAGGCTCTACATTGATTTGGACTGCCAAAAAGGCAGTCCCTTGTTCTAGATTTGTTACTTATTGTCACCTGGGGATAACTCGTCTCCCCTCCCCACTAAGGGAGGTGAGGATTACATCATTTCTACGCCCAGGATGGGCATATTTTTGACTATGAATGGGCTCGAGCTAATTCCATTTACACAATCCCCCCTGATGATCATATTGGGTGCCTAGTCACCCCAAGTGATCATGTTACACATCTTATACTCACAAAGGTCTTCTAACTACAATAGTTAGAGATAAGAGGGAAATGGAAAAGAGAGAAAGCAAAACCAATGTTTTTGCTTAGCCCGTTGACAAGAAACCAATTGAGGTCAGTCCCCTATTGGTATAACATTTACAATTAAAGTAGCTGTTCAAAACCCATCAGCCCATTCAATAGTACCCAAAGTTCATTCTGAATCTCTTGATTAAACGTAGATTCTTCAGGCATCTCTCTGCAAACAGTTCATTCTCTGGATTAAGGAATCAGCAAGTTTCTTTCCCTGAGAATTTTTTTTTTTCAAACAAAATCAAAAATTAAATCTTAGAT
>NW_025342748.1:0-3282 GCF_016433145.1 Gracilinanus agilis | reverse complement strand
GAGACCACATTTGAACTCAGATCTTCTTGGTGTCACGCCTAGTGCTCAATCCATCTAGCTGCTCCCAAAACTGTAGCTAGGGATACCAGTTTTAGAGAGCACTGGTAATTCTTCTATAATGTAAAAACAAATGTTTATCAGGCAGTTAGTAAGAATAATTAGTTTAAAATATTCACCTTTAAAGCTCTTCACAATCTGGCCCAAGCTCTTTCATCCTAAATGTACACAATTCATCTCTTCAGATTTTGTGGTCCATCCAAACTGATTTTCTTGCTGTTCCTTACAAAACAGATAGCTGTTGAGCTTCTTTCTAATTCTCAAATTCATAGAAAGGAGTAAGCAGAGCATGATGAGCTGATATCCTCCCCTCAGAAAAGAAAAATATCAAAGGACAGGAAAGAGGAACACATGAGGAGAAGAGAAAAGAAAAGATAGAAGAGGGTAAAATATTTCACATAAAGCAGTACCTAAGAGTCATTATAATAGAGGAGAAGATGGGTGGTGTGAGTAATGTTTCAACTTTACTCTCATCAGAATTAGCTCAAAGTGGGACTATACACACTTAGCCTTTTCTTACTGGATGAAGTAGTAGGAGGGAAAGGGGAATAAGAGAAGGAGAGAAGATGGACAAAAATGGGGGCAAACTGGGAGAGGTGGTAGTCAGAAGCAAAACATTTGGGAGCAGAGAAAGGCTGAAACTTGAGAAGGAGAAGGGCATTTAAGATAGAGGTAAAACCCAGTTAGTAACCATACCTGTGAATGTGAATGAGGAAGAAGTCACCCATAAAATGGAAAAGGATAACAGAATGGATTAAAAACCAAAATCCCACAATATGCTGTCTATAAGAAACACATTTAAAGTAGGGAGACACGCACAGAGTAAAGTAAAGGACTGGAGCAGAATCTATTATGCTTCAGCCAAAGTTAAAAAAAAAAAAAGGAGTAACAATCATAATCTCAGACAAAGCAAAAGTAAAAACTGATCTAATAAAAAAGAGATAAGGAAGGAAATTACATCTTGATAAAAGGCGCTATAGACAATGAAACAATATCAATACTAAACATATATGCACCAACTGGCATAGTGTCCAAATAGCTAAAGGAAAAGCTAAGTGAGTTACAGGAGGAAATAGCTATAAAACTTTACTAGTTGGGAACTTTAACCTTTCCCTCCCAGAAGTAGATAAATCCAACAATAAAGAAGCAGATAAATAAAACTTTAGAAAAGTTACATATGATAGACATCCAGAGAAAACTCAATGGGAATACAAAGAAATACATCTTTTTCCTCAGCAGTACATGGTACCTTCACAAAAACTGA
The DNA here is from genome assembly GCF_016433145.1 of Gracilinanus agilis. Lineage (NCBI taxonomy): Eukaryota > Metazoa > Chordata > Mammalia > Didelphimorphia > Didelphidae > Gracilinanus > Gracilinanus agilis. The sequence continues at coordinate 1,961 of NW_025342748.1, read as the reverse complement.
CCATCTAATCGGGCATAAAAACCTGAAAACCAAATGAAGAAAAGCAGAAATAGTAAATACATTCTTTTCAGCCATAATGTAATATAAATTACATTGAACAAAGGAGAACAGAAAGGCTAGAAAGTAATTGAAAACTTAATTAAGAATGAATGTCTCAAAGAACAAAGCATGGAAACAATCAATAATTTCACTAAAAAGAACAATGAAGAGACAACGTATCAGAATTAATGGGATGCAGCCAAAACTTAGAGGGAAATTTATATATCTAAATTGTTATAGATAACTTCTTGTCAATGATGGATATCAATAAAATAGAGAAGGGGACAGTTGAGTGGCTCAGCGGTTTGAGAGTCAGGCCTAGAGATGGGAGGTCCTAGGTTCAAATCTGGCCTCAGACACATCCTAGCTATGTGACCCTGGACAAGCCATTTAACCTCCATTGCCTAGTCCTTACTCTTCTGTCTTGGAGTCAAATACACAGTGTTGATGCTAAGATGGAATGTAAGGGTTTAAAAAGATAAAATAAAATAGAGAAAGCATAGATTAATGAATTAGGTATGCAACTAACAAAAACTAAGAAAAAGAACAAATTTAAAATCTCTAATTAAACACCAAATTGAAAATGCTAAAAATCAAAGGAAATATAAATTTAAAAAAAAGTAAGCAGATCGGTTCCGGGTTAAGATGACAGCAGAGTAAGAAGCAGCTCTTAACCTCTCCTGACTGAAACACACAAAACTCCTCAAGGGGACATAAAAACAAGTCCAGACGAACAGAGGAACCCCACAACAGGGCACAGCGTGGAAGGTACGTGGAATCGAGGCATTTCCATGCTATAAAGGGGTGAAACAGCTCTCACTAAATTGCGGGCTGAGCAACCACCCCACCCCCACCCCCTCCACACACAACACCTATAGCGCCGAAGCCAGCTAAAAAGAAATAGAGCAAGTTTGGGGCACCCATCGAGTCATTGGCAGCTCCGGGGCCTGTTCCTGAGAGCAGCAAGATTTAGGACCCCAAAAAGCTAAAGAAAACACAAATTCTGAGCGTGGGGGCAGGGTGTAGAGAACGGACGCAGGGCGCAGAGTGCGGGCTCAGGGCGAAGGTGCGGGTGGAGGCGTGGGTGGAGGCAGACATAGCCACGAGCTAAAGCTCTGAAACCCTGAGTGGGGAACCAGTGCAGACGGGTATACGACTATGGAAGCAGCACCCTGACACTTGTAAAGAAACCTCCAGCAGAGGATCAAGCAAGGGGGTCCACCAGGGGGCTTGACCTTGGAAAAAACCAGAACTCAGACCTCAGGAGCCAAAACACTGCAGACAGACCCTGAGCGTGAGGATAAACCTGAGAAGCTGCTGAGCTAACAATGGCTACCCAGTCTCAGGAAGTTCAGAAGAGAAAGATTAACAACAAGAAAAAGAAGTCTTTAACACTCGACAACTTTTACACAGAGAAAATCCAGACAACCGAACAAACAGAGGAGGAGAACAAACAAGCATCCGGACCCTCCTTAAATGAGGAAAACTCCTCACACGCTATGGAAGAGTTCAAAACTGAGATTTTGAGAAAAATGGAAGAGATCTGGCAAGAAAATAACAGTTTAAAAGGTAGAATCTTGCAAATGGAAAGTGAGGCTCAGAAACCAAATGAACTGATGAGCAAATTGAACACCAGAAATGACCAGAATGAAAAGGAATACCAGAAGATTATGGCCAAAAACCAGAAGATTATAGCCAAAAACCAGAAGATTACAGCCGAAAAACCAAAAGATCATAGCCAAAAACCGAAAGATTATAGCCGAAAACCAAACCCTAAAGGCTAGAATTGAGCAATTAGAAGCTAATGGTCTCTCAAGACAACAAGAACAAATAAAACAAAGTCAAAAGACTGAAAAAATAGAAGGAAACATGAATTATCTTAATGAGAGAGTGACAGACCAAGAAAACCGGTCTAGAAGAGA
>NW_025342747.1:0-2586 GCF_016433145.1 Gracilinanus agilis | reverse complement strand
GGGCTACATAGGGGTTGAGTTCAGTGATGAGCCTAATCTCCTTCTCCACAACGGTGTAAGGGAGAATTGCTGGAATCTATCCAACAGCTTCTGAGGACTGAGAGGCTCACAGTTTAGGTGAGAAAGAATGAAGCAGATACTGGAGGCTGTCTGTTAGCTCATGGCTGTTCCGACCATGCATTGAGCCTGAGATTTATTTATACAATATTCAGAAGCAGTTTACAAAGCACAATAGTTGCACAGTTACTCAAGGCAAAAAAGGGTTACATCATGATTGGCATATGGCTTACAAAATTTTCTCCCATAAAGATTAAGCCCGGAATGAAACAAGATTCAAGGTTAGGAATGAGCCTCTTTTTATCTAAAAGCTATTTCAGGGAAAAGTTTCTATACTTCAAGAGATATCTTTAATGAATGAATCTTTAACATATTATAGGGCGGAAAGCACCTGGCTGGATATGAAACTGTCTGACTTGCTTGCTTTTGACCTTGGGCCATCTGGGAACAGTTTCAGAGCCCCTGCAGCTTTTTTGCTTAATTTCTGTCTTATTGTCTTGGGAAAAAACTGTTAACTCCTTAACTTCTGGTTTACTATGCAGTACTTAGAGATTTTTTGTAATACTTAAGGTTATCCTAGAAACTAAATTACTATGTTTTTAATAATAAAGAGGAGCCATCAGGAGGGGTCTGGCTTTTTATCTTAGATATGCCATCCGTTGTCTGACCTGATCCTTTCAGGTCAAATGAGTCAATGTATGACCCTGTCAGCTACATCAACTTTGATGGGATCCAGATAAAAATATCTGATAGAGACCCTGTATCTCTCAATGGCCTCCAACAGAGAATTATCGTCCTCATGTTGAGGAGTATGTTGGCATATTTGTCATTATATCTTTGAAGTAAATCTTTTGTAAAAGATAATCTGACTGTTAAGTGGTTAAATGGAACTGAGGTGCCGAAACTCTCCCCCTTCAGTAATTGAGGATATCTCATTGGTGGATACTAGAGTCAATAGCAGAGAGCCTCAAACCCTTTAAGAATATTGGAGAACCCTGGGGGAGGGATGGAATTTAACTCATCTGGCTGGAACCAGGGTAGTCACTGTTACACTCTTATAATATAAGGGGGAGAATGCCAGACCCTTCCCAGGAAGGCATTCCAGAAAAGGAATTCCAGGACTAATGATAGGACTGAATACAAATCAAGGATCAGTAAGAGGGAACCATGGTGTAAAAGGCTTTGAATGCCGAACAGAGGACATCATATTTGATCCTGGATGTGATGGGGAGTCACTAAAATTTATTGAGGAGGGGAATTATGTGGTTATTTTGATGCTTTAGGAAAATTCATTTGGCAGCTGAGTGGGGAGGATGATTTGGAGTGAGGAGGACCTTGAAGCAGGGAGAACCTCATGAAGGCCATTGCCATAGTTCAGGTGTGAGAGAGTTCAGACAAAAAGAGCCTGAACCACGGAGATGGTAGTGTCAGAGAAGGGGTACATATAAGAGATGTTATAAAGGTAAAGCTAACAGGACTTGACAACAGTCTTGGGGAGTGAAAGTGAGATATTGAGGATGATGCTTGCTTCAGACTTGTTGAGTATAAGAAGCCTACAGGACATCCAATTTGAGATATCCAAGAAACTACTGGCAGTAGAGGGCAGGAGAAAGGTTAGAGCTTGTGAAGTAGATCTGAGAATCATCAGCATTGGACTTGTAGTTGAATTCATGTGAGCTCTTGAGAGTACCAAGTAAAATATATTCACATTAATTACATCATTGAGAGAGAGAGAAATACCCTTTCTTACTCACTATCTTTTGAAGAATAACTCCTTTCTGGTTCTCATGGCCTTGCTATTCACCCATTCTATCATGTCTGGCTCTTTGTGACCCTATGGCAAAGATACCAAAATGGTTTGCCATTCCATGTCGAACAACTAGTTGTGAAGATGGGATTAACTCTCTCCTGTCTATTTTTTAGATTTTAGCCACCAGGAATGTATACATCCCCACTTAATCCTTAAGTAGGGGGAAGAGGACAAGATCTATGACCCATGTGTGCCAGTAAGTGACAAATCAAAAATGACTGACTGGCCTCTGGGCAGTCTAAAACAAAGCTAAAGCTGCAATTGGTGGAAGGAAGGCACAGGAAGTGACACCAAGAACTGTCTTTAAAAATAGTGGTAACTTCCTGTGACCAGCTTTTTCTCCTTTGAACTTGAACTTGGAGGAGGAGCTCCAGCTTGGGCTGTCAGTCTGCTCTTGGACTGCCACATGGGTAAGGCTGACTTCTTGTCCTGGCTTTTCTAAAGGCATTAGTCACCAGAGAGGCCCTTTGTCTTAGAGGGGGCCTCATGGCTAGAACCCTTGTTTAATTCACCTCTGGGCCCCACTTTGGTAGGGTCTCTGAAGCCCTCCCTGGTTCTGACTGGGCAGGAGTAATTATCTACTCTCTCTCTCATTTTCTTACTTTCACATTTTCTCCTTTTGTAAATAAACTACCTTAAAAAGTCATGCTGACTTGAGTAATGAATTTTTGTTGACCACATTTTTATACGTTTAGTCCAACCTTTAATTTTTAACCCTT
>NW_025342746.1:0-1649 GCF_016433145.1 Gracilinanus agilis | reverse complement strand
GGGCGCGGGGGGGGGGGGTTGAAGGGGAAAGGGGAGCATGAATCATGTAACCATGTTAAAAATGAATATTAATAAATGTTAAAAAAAATGTGTGATATATTGTCACAAGGCTTCTGTGTAGGATGCACATCTTTGGACTCTTTTCTTCCATCTAACTACTGTTTTCTAGCATATTTATCACTATTCTCCCTACACCAACTTTTGCACTAAAGATTTTGAGGATCAAATTATTGTTGTTTTTCAAACATTTATCAGTTGTGTTTGACTCTTTTGACTCTATTAGGAATTTTCTTGGCAAGAATTCCAGAATGGTTTGCCATTTCCTTCTATGTATCTCATTTTACAGATGAGAAGACTGAGGCAAACAGGATTAAGTGATTCATCCAAGGTCACATTGCTAGTAAGTGTCTGAGGCCAGATTTTGAACTTAGAAAAATGATAGTCTGTAAGGTCCCTTTCAGCTGTAAAGTTATAATAATGGTGAGCATTGATATAATGCTTTAAGATTTACAAAGCACTTTTTGCTGTTTTATTTGGTGCTCACAACAACCATATGAGATAGGTGCTCTATTACCTCAATTTCTATAGATGAAGAAACTGAGGCAGCAGTTAAGATTTGCCCAAGACCCCACAACATGAACCTCAGAGAGGATTTTATTTCAGGTCTCAACATCTGTAAATCCATCATTCTAACTACTGTACCTCTAGCTGCCTACCTATAATCCCATGCCCTTCATCTTCTGTAATTAATACTATTACTTAAATTGAAATTTTTAGGCAGTATTTTGGGAAATGACTATCATAAGCATCACATATATTGCATAACATAAGCATATATTCAAAACGGCCAAGAAATGATGTTTTGGACTGCCTTTGTATGTATAATAAAAGTCATTTCACCTTATCCTTTATTTACCTCTACAAAGAGCATATATAAGTCATCCTTCCATTTAGCTGTAATACTTATAGTGACAATATAAATTCAATTCAATTAACAAACATTTACTAAACATTTGCTATTTGTTGGGTATTTTCTAAGATGTGGGGACACAAAAACCAAAAATGAAATTATCCTTCTCTAAGGAACTTACATTCTGCTGAATTAATATGGTTTGACACCTCCAAATGATGTTGATTCATTGGTCATTGGACAAAGATCTCACACCAATAGCCAGTCCATGTTTATAGAGATTCTAAAAAACTGAACAATTCTTAGCACTCGTTGCCTCTCTCCTCCTTCTCCCAACCCCAACTCTACGCTGTCACTCTAGAAGTGGAAATGGGTTGTACCAGACTGAAGGGCATTTCATATTTTTTGTTTCATCACTTTCCATATCCAAAGATTTCTTGACCAAGTTACCAGCCCACTGGTGACATGCCTTTCTGTGTGTAGTTTGGCTGGTCTGTGCCTATGATCAAATGAGAGACCATATGAAAAAAAGCTTTGCAAACCATAAGTGATTTATAAATGCTAGCTATTATTATATTGAAAGTTTTTCTCACATGGTAGAACACAGCTTATCTTTGTGCTCTGGATCATGTCCTCACCACAGTAAGGTATTACAATAAGAATAGGGGGTGTTTCACTTGTTAGTAGATGAAGCACCTTTTTTTAAATTAAATTACTACTGCTAAATTATTTAAAAATG
>NW_025342745.1:0-2268 GCF_016433145.1 Gracilinanus agilis | reverse complement strand
CACAGGGGAAAATCTTTCATTTTAGAAACTTTCTCAAGTGTCTTCAATCATTGCCTTTAAAAACTGTAAAAATGAAAATCATATCCTGTGTCTGGTATGATGAACTTCAGAATGATTTCTATTCCTTGACAGGAAAAAAGAAATAAAATTTAGAAATTACTTGAAGACCTGACATTTTGTAAATGCAATGACTTAATTTTTACTGAAAGCTATAGTGATCTTAATTGTGTTTTTCTGAACCTACAACCTTTTCCTATTTTATTGAACAGAACTGTGTAGATTTGACACATTTGATTAAATTATGACAGTCACTCCATGTAATGGAACATGCTGAGATGTGAATGACATGCTGATGGAGCTCAACAGGACAGATCATCTGGTGTCAGGTTTTTTTTTTTCTTATTTGGAGGCTATAGGGTGTGCAGTGGCCTTCTGAAGGCAAATAAGATTTTCAGAAGGCCAAATATTATTATTTATTTTTCAATTACTGTAGCAAAAGTCATACTTGTAAACCATTTGATAATGGATTTTTTAATTACTTATTCCATTGGGTAGAACAGTCTTTTTTCTTATAGATTAATGTTTTCAGAATGTGTCAGCCAATGTATACAACACTAGGTGAAAAGTAAGTGAGACTGAGAGGTGTCATCTTATTATTTAAGTGGCAATGGCAATAATAAAACCCTGAATTTCAAGAGTGCTCCGTTAGGGTCAGGTATGGGTTGTGTTCTAGAAAATTAGCACTAAGCGCCAACCCTTCTTTCATCTTCACTGGAATGGCAGAAGAAATCATAATGATTCTCAATGGTTTTAGAAACATAATCTCCAAGACATTTATGGAACAAGAAAATATCTATAAAAGAACATGAATAGGGGAACCAAACAGAGAAGATGATGATTCTCACTTATTCTTTTAGGAAATGAGAGCACATCTGTCTCGATCCACACTAGGAACCAAAGCAGGTGATGGTTTAATTAGCCAATAAATGAGATGGCCAAATAACAAATAAATTAGACACACTAGAAATTGTGGCTTTTGTTGGCATTTTTGTAATAAGAATACGAACATTGAGCTATGCCTCTTCATCATTTTTATTAGTGTTTCCCATTTCATCTACTAATATCTGGCACCAAAATAATGCAGCTGAAGTGAAATAGTTGGTAATTCAAGTAAACTCTAATCTTATTGATAATTGTGAAAGCCATGTTGATCATCTGGCTTTCTACTCTCTACCTTCCCATTTTGTTTATTCCTTCCAAAATTATATTATGGAATTACTGGTAGACAACAGCATCCTGTATCCTGTCTGAATTAATAGGATTGCATGTTATCCAGTTATTGCCAATTTAAAAGGTGACAATATTACCAAATAATTGAGACAGACAGAATACTATGTTAAATAATTCAAACTGGTTTTCCATTGAATTACCTTTAATGGCTATTAATGAATGATTTCCAACTTCACCTTTGTTCTTTTTAGAACTGTAATGATATTATTAAATCTAAATTATACAGTGAGGAATGAACCTTCTCCTCTGTTAGTGAAATTAGTTGGGGAGTGGGGAAGATGGCAGAATGAGAGATATCTTAGGACACTGTTCTCCTAGTACTCACCAGAAAGTAGAAAAATTACTCCAAATGTAACAAATATGAGAATGACAAAGAATACTGAAAGAAAAGACAGCAAGGTGATTCTTAAAGAAAAATAGTTAAGTGAAAATTATGTCCTTTTGATGCCTTCTCTGTCCAGTGGTTCATGTCTATATCAATTCAAAATATCTCTGATTCTTCTAGTATAGTGGAGGTTGATTACAAAATAATTAATCACATATCATGTGCTAGGGGTTGTGCTAAGCATTTAAGAAATAGATGAAAATATTTAGTTTAATTATATAGATATGATTGACAAGAAAGTAGATTATGTAGGTAAAAAAAGATACTTCAAAACTGAAGGTTCTTACAAAATGGCAGAGAATAGCAAAACTAAAACATGAAAAATTCAGAGTACAAGCAAAAAAGAAAAAAAATCACAAACGTACTCATAAACCCTGAAAAACTTCAAGTAATCAAACAAAGAAAAAAAAGTTCCTGAAGTATATAGAGAAGATATCAAAGTACAGATAAAGAGAACATTTTTTATTGTTGTTATTCATGTGGGCAGCAGTGGGAAGAAAGAAATCCTGCATAGTCCAGCCAGAACAGAAGCCAGGCATTGCAGACAGAAGTGGGAGAAAGTCAGCTTAACAAGATCCAGTCTCCACAGGTTT
>NW_025342744.1:0-2221 GCF_016433145.1 Gracilinanus agilis | reverse complement strand
ATTTTAGACAATTGATCATATACTAAAATACAAAAGACTCAAATAAATGGAAAAGGTGGAACTATTAATATAACCTTTATAACAATAACACAATATAAAAAGTAATCAATAGTGAGGAAAAAGTGTACATTTAAATAAGTGTTAAGAAATAGCATCCTATATAACGAGTGGATCAGTGCATAGATCATTAAAATTACAAACTATTTTAAAGAGAATGATAACAATGAAATGAATACAAAAATTTATAGAATAATGCTAAAGCAATAATGCTAAAATAATAGGGGAAAATTCTTGTCTATAAAAACGTGTTAAAAATTTAAAATAAGATGAATAGGAATGCAATTATAAAAAATAGATAATTAACAAATTAACCAGTACAAAGGAAGTAATTTGTTTCTATATATTTGAATCTATGGGTTTTGTTACTGGGATGATCTCTTATTAGCTTCTAAGTGTCTCAACTGCTATTTTTCCTTTCCTTTCCTTTATCTACTCTGTTTGGTTTCTAACTTCGAGGAAAGATGTAGTCAGTCTTCTTTTTACTGTTTATGGAAAAAAGAATGAAAGGGAAAGATCTAAAATCAAAAGAAATGTGTTAATTATAGGACAAGAATTCCAGAAGATACAGAGAATAGGACAGGCAGATTTGAAGTGGAAAATGATGGGGTTAGAGTTGATGAGGGGAATAAGTGAGCAGATAGAAGGAGATGAAGAGGAGTTTTGTGTGTGTGTGTGTTTGTGTGTCTGTGTGTGTATGTGTGTGTGTGTTTCCCCTGAGAAGAGGGTTTAGTATCACTGGCATATGAGAAATAAAAGAAAAAGATCACAAGTTTGTCAGAGTGGCATGACGTAGTGGTGTGTGATTTTAATACCACAGGTAACTCTTGCCACTCTTTCTCTTCCAAAAACAGATCATTCCAAAAATGTCTTTACTTGTCTTAGTGATTATTTCATCCTAAAAAAGGTAGAATAACCCCAACTCCCCCAAATGAAATTCTATTCTGGATTTTTTTTCAATTTTTTATTCTCATGAAAAATACACTTCCATATTGATCATTGTTATAAGACTACACATACATAATCACAACCTCAAAATGAAACCAAAGAAACTCTGATAAGATGACTCAAACAGTTCTTTTCTCTAGAGGTGGATAGCATTAACTATAAATGTCTTTCAGGATTATCCCAGTTCAGTGCATTGCTAGGAGTATCCAAGTTTTCATAGATAATCATTGTCAAGTGTTGCTATTACTGGGTACAATGTTCTTCCAGTTCTGCTCATCTTCTCACTTTGCATCTGTCCCTGCAGATCTTTCCAGAATTTTCTGAAATCATCTTCTTATCATTTCTTATAGCAGAATAGTATTCCATCACCAACGTATACCATAATTTGTTCAGCCATTCTCCAATCAATGGACATCCCCTCAGTTTCCAATTCTTTGCCAACACGGAAAGAGTAGCTATAAATATTTTTGTGCAATTAGGTCCTTTCCCCTTTTTTATTATCTTTTTGGGATACTGATCCAGTAGTGACATTATTCTGGAGTTTTTTTGAGACTGGTTCTTCCTATCTTGTCTAGACTGGACACACAGTAGCAATTCACAGGGAGTTATTAATAAAAGAGTAAGAAAGTACCTCTCTGTTGTTAAGATTTTAAATCACAAGGCCCCTTATGAAATAAATCCCAAGGTACCAAAAAAAATAGCAGGTGTGATTTCTAAACTACTGCTGGTAATATTTGAAAGACTGTGGAAAATATAAGTCCACAAAGTTGAAGGACAATGTTAGGCTATATTTGAACATAGGGCCTCTTGTCTTTAGGTCTAGCTCTCAATCCACTAAGCCACCTAGCTGCCCTCTTTGATTTTAATTTCTAGAGAAGTTCTAAAACAAGGGGTTAAAGAGTTGGTTCATAAATATCTAGAAAAGAAAAATTATTAAAAATATCTGGCATGGCCTCATCAAAAAGAGATCATAACCTTCTCAGACCATAATGCAATAAAAATAATAATTAGCAAGGGCACCTGGATAGGCAAATCAAAAACTAATTGGAAATTAAATAATATGATTCTCCAAAACCAATTAGTCAAAGAAGAAATCATAGAAACAATCAACAATTTCATTGAAGAGAATGGCAACGATGAGACATCCTACCAAACTCTGTGGGATGCAGTAAGGCAGTACTCAGGGGGAAATTTATATCTTTGAATGCATATATTA
>NW_025342743.1:0-2131 GCF_016433145.1 Gracilinanus agilis | reverse complement strand
TTCCTTCCTTCCTTCCTTCCTTCCTTCCCCCCATCTTTACTTCTTTCCTTCCTTGGTTCAATACTATCGCTGATTGTTATAGAAACATCAACCTGCTCCACTTCTGATCTGGGCCAGTTTGTCCCTACTTAGGCTGCAGGCTTAGTGTGGACAACCAATCTGCTTTAGCCCTACTATAGCTCAGAACTTCCAAACCCAAGCAATTCACTAGCCTCAGTTTCCCTAATTGCAAAAACTCTGGCCCTTTCTTAATTTCTTTTATCACTATAAGGGTACCAGTTTAGCACTCAGGCTGTTCAATTGTTACCTGTTACCAGAAATTTCCCCAGTGATATCCTTTATTCCTAATAAAAATGATAGCTTGAAGATCTCTAATGAGTTGGCCATAGATAGTCCATTCTACTTCAGGACAGCACTAAATGTTGGGAAGTTTTTCTTTCCATTAAGCCCAACTCTGTGTCTTCTACCTTTTGCTTCTGGTTCTCTAAGGCCAAAGCAGGGGAAAAAACAGCCATAAAAAAGTGAAAACCAACCAAACAATGAAACCAACACAGGAAAAAGTCTGAGTTTATTTCTTCTTCTACAATGATAGTCCTTCAAATGCTGTAAGACAAATATTGCATATGTGTCTTCTTCTACAACACAACTGATTTGAAAATAACAATATGTTCATACCCATTGTGGCAGAGCCTTCTAAATGCGTATTGGCCTGATCAGCCACAGTCCAACTCTAACATAGTGATGTCATTTTGGTCCTCTTGTGTATGAAGGGCAATAACCAACTAGCCAACACGGAAATGTGTTTTTCATGATCACACATGTACAACATTAATTTGCTTACCATCTGGGAGGTGGCAAAGGAGGGAGAGAATGTGGAAATTTCAGAAAATTTTAGAAAACGAATGGTAAAATTATTTTTACATATAGTTAGAAAATAAATTTGGGAAACAAAGTTGGTAAATAATTGGGGAATAAAATTTTATTGAGAAAAAAAAAATCTAAGTTTCCCCACTTTAAAAGACAAGTATCATGGCTCCAAGAAGACCCTTCCTTTCCAAGTGAGACATCCCCAATTCCTTTAATTGATCTTCATAAAAGCATGAAATTCTGATGGGCATTCTTCAATTTGCCAATGTCATCCTTAAAATGTAGCATGAGAAGGAAAGGAAGTAAATAATTATTTATGAAGTGCCAAGCACTATACTAAATGATTCACCAATAATGATCCCATTTGATCCTCAAATGATCCTCATGACCACCTTGGGAGCTAAGTGCTATTATCTTTATTTCACAGTTGAGGAATTTGAGGCAAATAGAAGTTAAGTGACTTGCTTGGGGTCCCATAGCTGGTAAGTGTCGGGAAGGAAGATTTGAACTCAGGTTTTTCTTCCTTCAGGCGTGGTGCTCTATTTACTGTACTTTGAAGCTGCACCTAAAGGAACTAGCATATTTGATATCACATCATCAGACTAGGGCAGAATATAGAGAAACTATCACCTCTTGTGCTCTTGGCACTAAGCCTTTTTTAACATTGTCTACAATGGTAATAGCTTTTTTGGCAGCCATAACACTGTTGACTCATATTGGACTTGAGGTCCACCAAAGTCCCTGGAGCTTTTTCACATGAACTTCAATCTAGCCAGATCTCCACCATCTTGTAAGCTGATTTTTTCTGAACTTTACATTTATGTCTATTATATTTCTTTTAAAACATTTTATTGATATACTTTGTTTTCACATTACATTTATAGATTACTTTCACTCTATGAAAGATCCCTTGTAACAAAGCAAAACAATTAAGTAAAACGATTAATATAACAACCTCATCTGAAAGTGCGTGCAACAAAACATTCCATACTGGCAGAATCTCCCCTCTGTTTTTTTAAATTTTATTCTATTTTTATTAAACTTTTACCTTCTATCTTAGATTAAATAATTCTAAAGCAGAGGAGTGGTAAGGACTAGGCAATGGGGGTTAAGTGACTTCCCCACACAACTAGTCACACAGCCAGGAAGTGTCTGAAACCAGAATCGAACCCAGGAACTCCTGTCTCTGGGCTTGACTACCAATCTACTGAGCCACCTAGCTGCTTCCACTTCTGTACTTTAATTCCTTCCTTCCTTCCTTCCT
>NW_025342742.1:0-1651 GCF_016433145.1 Gracilinanus agilis | reverse complement strand
AGGGATGTGAAGTAGAGCAATGCCTGCCTGTTATCTATAATAAAACACGTTCAGAGCCAGCTGAAAACTCCCAACTCTTCTTGCTTTCTCCTTCTAAGGGGAAAAGCTGGTTGAAGCTATGTTAACATAGAACTTTGGGGCAGAGTGAGTGTTTGCAAAGAAGATACTACAGCAATGAGTGATCTACTCCCCTGTCTTCCCTTCTAGCATGAGTTTTGCATGGCCTCTCTCAGGTCAACAATCACAGTCATTGGATCATGACATGGCTGTTATTGTGGGCTAGACTGCCTCAGGCCAATTCCTTGGTAGTTTTGGCCCTATAGAAGAACAAAATGAGATATTTATATGTCACTCAATAGTTTTCAAAAGAAAGTTTGCTTGGCCTTCTCAGAGGCAGACAATCAATAGGCATAGTCAATGAGGACATTGCATTGATTCAGATAAAACTTTGCTCATCTAGATCCAAGAGAACGTTGTACACAGAACAATACAATAGAACATTACGGACTTTTATACTAGCAGCAATGCAATGACCCAGGACAATTTTGAGGGACTTATGAGAAAGAAAACTAGCCACATTTAGAGGAAGAACTGTGGGAAGAGAAACACAGAAGAAAAACAACTGCTTGGACACATGGGCTGATGGGGATATTATTGGGGATGTAGACACTAAATGATAACTCTAGTCCAACTATCAATAATATGGAATTAGGTCTTAATCAATGATACATGTAAAATTCAGTGGAATTGTGTGTCGGCTAAGGGGAGTTAGGGGGGTTTGAGGGAGAGTAAAAGAACATGAAACATATAACTATGGGAAAATATTCAAAATTTAAATTTAAATTAAAAAAAAACTTTCCTCATTCAGGATTAGGCAAGGTATTGGTCTGCTCAGAAAGAGCACTAAAGCTCTGTGTGCCATTTCGTATTGAGCCTTTCAGCAACCTGAACTAGTCCTTTGCACAGTGTAGTCTCTAGGAGAGTTTCTGAATCTCTTAAGAAAAATAACTAGAATGTCCTGTATGTGATAGGACTTTAGGAAGAGCTAGCCCAGCCTAAATGATATTACTCTAGAAAATATTGTTCCTATCACAGTTGTTTCATTATCTTTCTCTAATAAAATGGAATCCTACTGTTGGTCTCTTGTAGTCTACATATGCTGCTGAAGTTCAGAGATCATTGCTAGTTTGTCTTGTCTTAGTGGTTTAGGATGATCAGCTGTGATTCATTGAATTCTGTTGGTGACATAATTTCCTCAGAATACTGATAGCTAGCATTTATATAGCACTTTAAAGTTTGCAAAGTGTTTTACAAATAACATCTCATTTTATCCTCAATAATTCTGTGAGGTAGTGCTATTATTATGCCATCTTACAAGGAGGAAACTGTGAGACATACAGGTTAAGTGATATTTCCAGAATCACACAACTAAATAAATGTCTATCAGGATTTGAATTCAGGTCTTCCTGACTATAGGTCCTACCCTCTATCCATTGCACTATCTAGCAACTAGGTGGTGGAGTAGGACCTAGAGTCAGGAACCAGTGTCCAGTAGCAGAAACAAATATAAATATTTTGGAATATATCTTCCACTTAATTAAATAATAGTATAAATGCAGTCCACCTTATGTAACTGTGTAATTGAGATACT
>NW_025342741.1:0-2243 GCF_016433145.1 Gracilinanus agilis | reverse complement strand
GAACCTAGGACCTCCTGTCTCTATGCCTGCCTCTCAATCTACTGAGCCACCCAGCTGCCCCAATAAATTTATAAGATTTAGATCCATTCCCTAATACATAAATGATAAGAGGAAATGTACAGGCAATTTTAAGAGGAACAAATCCATGCTTCCAAAAATCATATGAAAAGGTCCTCTAGTTCATTAGTAATTAAATAAATGAAAATTAAAGCAAATTAAAGGTTCTACTTACTTTGGGGAGTTTAATTAACATAGCATTGAATAAGCAAATTAACACGTGAAATTTTTTTAAATATTTTTTCGGTATTGGTTTGACCTACCCATGAACAATTAATGCTTCTCTAATTACTTAGATTCATTTTTTTAAGAGTTTTCTATAATTTGATCCATATGGCATCTGGATGAATCTTATAGAATCCTAAGTATTTTACAGGTTTATTGGGTTTCAAATAATATCTCATACCATAATCAAGTGTCCTACAAATGGATACATGACTTACATATAAAAAGTCTCAACACATGAGATTGACAAAAATAAGAAAATAGGAAAATATAAATGTTAGCCAGGTTGTGGAAAACAAGATGTACTAGTGCACTACTGGTGGAGCTATGAATTCATACAACCATTCCAGAAATCAATTCAGAGCATTATCTGGAATGTTTTCATTTCTCTAATTATTAGAGATTTAGAACACTTTCTCATGTGCTTATTGAAACTTTTGATTTCTTTACCTGAAAATTGCCTATTCATGTCTCTTGACCATTTATCAATTGGGGAATGACTTGATTTTTTATACAATTGATTTAACTCCTTGTATATTTGAGTAATTATACTCCTGTCAGAGTTTTTTGTTTTAAAGATCTTTTCCCAATTTGTTCTTTCCCTTCTGATTTTGGCTACATTGTTTTTATTTTTACAAAAGCTTTTTAGTTTAATATAATCAAAACCATTCATTTTACATTTTGTAATTTTCTCTAACTCTTGCTTGGTTTTAAAATCTTTTCTTTCCCAGAGATCTGACAAGTATACTATTCTGTGTTCACTTAACTTATTTACAGTTTCCCTCTTTATATTCAAGTCATTCACCCATTCTGAATTTATCTTGGTGTAGGGCGTGAGATGTTGATCTAAACCTAATCTCTCCCATATTGTTTTCCAATTTTCCCAACAGTTTTTGTCAAATAGTGGATTCATGTCCCAGAAGTTGGGCTCTTTGGGTATATCATACACTGTCTTGCTGATGTCATTTACCCCAAGTCTATTCCACTGATCCTCCCTTCTGTCTCTTAGCCAGTACCATATTGTTTTTTTTTATCAGTTAATTTTTTTCCAAACATTTATTAATATTCATTTTTAACATGGTTACATGATTCATGCTCCTCCTTTCCCCTTCACCCCCCTGCACTCCCCCCACCCATGGCCGATGCGCATTTCCACTGGTTTTGTCATGTGTCCTTGATCAAGACCAATTTCCAAATTGTTGGTAGTTGCATTGGTGTGGTAGTTTCGAGTCCACACCCTCAATCATGTCCACCCCGACCCATGCGTTCAAGTAGTTGCTTTTCTTATGTTTCCTCTCCTGCAGTCCTTCCTCTGAATGTGGGTAGCATTCTTTACCAAAAAGTCCCTCAAAATTGTCTTGGGTCATTGTATTGCTGCTGGTACAGAGGTCCATTACATTCAATTTTACCATAGTATATCAGTCTCTGTGTACAATGTTCTTCTGGCTCCTTTCGCTCTGCATCTGTTCCCGGAGGTCTCTCCAGTTCTCCTGGAACTCCTCCAGTTTATTATTCCTTTTAGCACAATAGTATTCCATCACCCTCATATACCACAGTTTGTTCAGCCATTCCCCAATTGAAGGACATATTCTCCTTTTCCAAATTATTGCCACCACAAAAAGCGCAGCTATAAATATTTTCATACAAGTCTGTTTATCTATGATCTCTTTGGGGTACAAACCCAGCAATGGTATGGCTGGGTCAAAGGGCAGGCATTCTTTTATAGTCCTTTGAGCATGATTCCAAATTGCCAGCCAGAATGGCTGGATCAGTTCACAACTCCACCAGCAATGCATTAATGTCCCAATTTTGCCACATCCTCTCCAACATTCATTACTCTCACCTTCTTTCATTTTAGACAATCTGCTAGGTGTGAGGTGATACCTCAGAGTTGTTTTGATTTGCATTTCTCTAATTATTAGAGATTTGGAACACTTTCTCATGTGCTTATTGATACTTTT
>NW_025342740.1:0-1879 GCF_016433145.1 Gracilinanus agilis | reverse complement strand
ATTTAGCAGATAATTTGGACATTAGACATATGGAAAGGGCTAGGGAAATTAAAAAAATTTAGTGAGCTAGTGCAGGGAAAGCATAAGAATAAAATGTATATATATAAGTATTGTTTTGATAGATAACTAAGAATACTAACATACTAAAATAGATTCTCAATATAAAAATTAACATTGCATTTAAAACATAGTTTACACATAATTTGATAACAACTAAGAATAATAAGATAGTTGTATTGCACTACTTAATAGACATATTAAAATTAAAAACAAGTTAAGAATCTGTTAAAATCATAGCTGTGTTAAATAACTTAGAAGAGTTTAAGGATAAGAAAATTGTTACACTGTAAACTTAGGTATTTTGTTCAATGGAAAATTTTTTGAGTTACAAAATTGTTTTATACCCTGTAAATATCGTTATATAAATTGCAACCCTCATCCCCCTACCAACCTTTCCAAAATCCTTCTTAGAATAGGAATAGATAAATAATTAGTATAGCAATAAGACAAGATAAGAATTTATTATTTTGGAGGGAGGGGAAACATAAAATAGGAATAGGAAATGGTGATGCATGAATTAAGTGGGACTTTTGGAAAAAGTCTCACCACACAAAACCAGTATACTGTAAGGATGGAGTTTTGCAAGGTGGGTGGGACAAAAGGAGCCAGAGGAGTGGCTGAGAGTTGGTGACAGTTGGTGACAGTTGAGACCAGAGAGGATTCTGGGGGTTTCTCAAGGAAGAAGGAGAGGAGAGGTCTTCTGGCAGAGGTTCTCCAAGGAAGGAAGAGAGGTTCTGAGGAGGATACCCCACCTCGGATCCAGTCTTGAGGGCTTCCTGAGCATCTTTCTATGGACATTGAAACACGGATTCCCTGGTCAAAGATTCCATCTCTTCTCACCCAGAAAGACTTCAATCATCGAGTAAGCTAAATATTTGGACTCCATTTGGGGAGTAATTTCTTAGGCTCCTTCTCCCATTACCCAACCTTGCTGAGAGACCCTTTCAGGTTTGACTTGCAATTATAGAAAAGGATAGAAATAGGAAATAGAAATAGAAACTGAAGGAGCAGGGGTGAGGGACGAACCCCAAAGGTTCCCACCTGAGTGACAGACCCCATAGAAATAGAGAAGAGGGCACCCCAAAATCCCTCTGCCCTTTACCCCTTTCCCCAATCCCTATATTGATATTAATAAAAGACATTCATTATTCAGATAGTGTTCCAGAGTGCCAGAGAGACAAGAGGGAGGGGAATCACAGCTTGGTGTGGCTGCCTCCATCTTGAAGTCAGACCACCCTCCGTGAAGTTGGCTGAACTGGGGGGTTGAACCCCACCCTCATTCAGAATCATATTGGGGTCCCCCATACCTCATCTCATAGGAAGCCTTGCCCCCAACTCCTGTGGGTGGGACAACCATCCAGATCACCCAGTTTTGGGGTGATATCCCCTCAAAGTCATCAAGAGTATATTCGGCAGGAGGGGAGAGCTAGAAGAGAATCTCACCATCATAGACTCTCTCTATCTCCCCTCTACCATAACATTGGTTACTTGGCTCTCATTATTATTACAGTTTTGGAGTTTGGCAGAGGCTCTCCTTATTCTTATACTTGGAACCAATATACGGTATTGATTCTAAGGTGGAAGGTAAGGGTTTAAAAAAATTCTGAGGATAAAATTATTTGTTGAATTTAGAGAATATATAATGTGCAAAAGATATATATTACAAGATAATTCTGGCAACATAGCTAGGCATCCAATGAAAGATCTTCATATGCCAGATCGAGAAGTTTATAGATTTTTTCCCTAAGGGGAATAAACACTAAAGGTTTTATACAAGGGAGAGACACAGTCAAACCTATCTCTCATGTAGTTGACATTT
>NW_025342739.1:0-3253 GCF_016433145.1 Gracilinanus agilis | reverse complement strand
CACACAGCTATTTTGTGTAAGAGAAAGGAATCAGATGCTCTCTTACTCACTTCAAATAAAGACTTTTTTCATACTCCCAAGCTATGTCTCTATTCTAACTGACAATAAAAATCACAAAGCTATTGCAAACTTTAGGGCCACTATAAAAATAAATACAACAGAACAGAAACGATATGTGATTAGATTTTCAAATTAAGTATCCCAAAATCTCAGAGCTTCATGGAACCTATGTGACTTTTTTTCTACTCTTAATATGTCCCAGAAAATGGAGAGTGATTTCCTTGAGGGGAGAGACTATGTTTTTTTTTCCCTTCGTATCCTCTGAGATCAGTATATCACTTGTTGACTAGTATGTGCTCAGTCAGCTTCCACTATGTGTTTATTCCACTTATGTATAACTCTAAAATGTTGTTTAGCTAGTTAATACAGCAAAGAAGAAGATCCATTCCTCTTGGCCATAGCCACATTTTAAAAATAAGGAAAGTAATATTCACAATGGTTGAACCAATTGGCCATTTATAGATTTTAGGGAGAGATGGAACTTCAGTTTTGGACATAAAGAATATGAAATTTATCATTTAAACAGAAAAATCCAGAAAATGTCATTCAGGAAAATGTCTTATCTCTTTGAATAATGTATAGACAACTAAGTGGCTAACTAAGATAGCTTCTTAGATTTGAAGTGAGGAATTCCTGAATATGATTCCTATAGTAAATACTTATTAGCTGTTTGATCCTGATCAAGTCACTTCATATCTTTCAGTATTAGTTTCTTCATCTGCAAAATGAAGAAAATCATAACATCTTCCTCTAAAACTTTCATATGGATCAAGTAAGATACCATATGGAGAGAACATTGCAAATCTTTAAATGATATATAAAGTATTACTGTTGTTGTTGTATAGCTAAAATATATTCTAAAATAAGCATTACCTTCCCATGCCCTCCATTTCCATGTATTTGTCCTAAGAAGACTATATCAGAAAGAAAGTGTAAAGTGAAATAAATGAAACCATAACTAGATTGGGATTATGGTTGTTGTTGTTCAGGAATTTCTGTGAGGTCTAACCCTCCATGACTTCATTTGAGATTTTCTTGGCGAAGATACTGGAGTGGCTTCTCCACAGAACCAATGGGACTACATTCAAAGAGATGTATTTCTTACCTGAGTAGCACACACAAAAAAAATATTTCTAGATTCTTCACAGGCCATCACAATCCTTATGCATCACTGGCTTACAATATCTTGCACCACATAGGATTGTCTCAATTATCTCATCAACATCTAACTACATTGTGCTCAACCCATCTTCCTCACATCAATGCCTTCGGGAATTTCTTTTTCAGATAATACACCACCCAACCTACCAGCAACAATTGCTCTCATGGTTAAATTTTCCTTTGTGTTGACACATTCACTATTCATTTTAATATACTCTATATTAATAATGCCAACTATCAATAACTCCCAGAACTCCATCCCAGATACAAGATTATTTTAATTATATCACTAGGAATGATCATTGAATTGGAGAAATATGAATTACCCCTGGGTACACTAAACAAATATAAATTTCATAATGACAATTCTACCTAAATTAATTTGCTTATTCTTTGCCACACTGATCCAATTAACAAAACAATAAATAGAAAAAATAATAGCAATATTCATTTGGAAGAACAAAAGTTCAAGAATTTCAAGGGAATGAATGGGAAAAAATGTGGAGGCAGGTGGTTTAGAAGTACAAGATCTCAAACTGTTTACAAAGTTGGAATCATCAAAACTATCTGATACTGGCGAAAAGAAGCAATGGATCAATGGAATAGATTAAGTAAACAATACACAGTAATAAATGACCACAATAATCTAGTGCTTAATAACCCTAAAGGTCCAAATTTTGGAGGTTAACAGACATCATTTGACAACAATTACTGGGAAAACTGAAAAATATTTTGTAAAAAACTAGACCTTAATTAATATGTCACAGTATGTACCAAAATGAGATTAAAATGGATAAATTATTTAGATATAAATGGTGGTATCATAAGTAAATGAAGGGAGCAGGGAAAAACATGTTATATACATTTTCCTGTTGTATCTATGGAGAAAAGGAAAATCCAAGTCAAAACAAGAGATAGAAAGCATTTCAAGATTTAAAATAGATAATTCTGATTACATTAAATAAGAACATTTTTATACAAATAAATTCAATAAAGCCACAATTAGAAGAAAAGTAGATAATAGGGAAATATGTTTCACCACAACTTTTTTTTGATAAAGGACTCATTTCTCAAGAATAAAGAGAACTAAATCAAAGAATATGAGTAATTTTTAATTGACAAATGGCAAAAGGATATGTACATTTTTATTGGAAGAAATTAAGCTTAATGATAGTAATATGAAAGATGTTCTAAAATACAATTGGTTATAGAAATGCAAATTAATAAATTCTGTGGTATCATCTCTCACTTATGAGATTAGCTACTATGACAGAAAAGAAAATGATAAATATTGGTGGAGTGTGTGAAAATTGGGCTCCAAATGCATGGTTGGTGGAATTGTTCACTGATCTAACCATTCTGGAGTGATGGTAAAAGAGCAATTAAACTGTTCATACTCTTTGACCCAGCAATACTACTTCTAGGTCTATGTCCCAAAGAGATAAAAGAAAAAGGAAAAGGTTTTCTATATGCAAAACTATTTATGAGACCTCTTTTTGTGGCAGCAAAAATTGGAAATGGGAGATTATAACCATTAATTGGGCAATGGCAAAACAAATTGTGGTATGTAATTGTGATAGAATACTATTGTGCTTTTAGAAATGACAGCAGGAGAACCTGGGTAGAGTTATATGAACTAATGCAAAATGAAATATGCAGATCCAGGAGAACATTCTACACAGTAATATTGAACTGTGATCAATTTTTTTCCTGATATCATTTTTATTTTATTTATTTTATTTTATTTATTTTTATTTTTTTCAAACATTTATTAATATTCATTTTTAACATGGTTACATGATTCATGCTCCTCCTTTCCCCTTCGCCTCCCGCACTTACCCCACCCATGGCCAATGCACATTTCCACTAGTTTTGTCGTGTGTCCTTGATCAAGACCAATTTCCAAATTGTTGGTAGTTGCATTGGTGTGGTAGTTTCGAGTCCACACCCTCAATCATGTCCACCCCGACCCATGCGTTCAAGCAGTTGTTTTTCTTATATGTTTCCTCTCCTGCAGTCCTTGCTCTGAATG
>NW_025342738.1:0-2265 GCF_016433145.1 Gracilinanus agilis | reverse complement strand
TTGCATTCCTTGTATAAATCCCACCTGATCATGGTGGATGATCTTCTTAATTACTTGCTGGAGTCTCTTTGCTAGTATTCTATTTAAGATTTTTGCATCTATGTTCATTAGGGAGATTGGTCTGTAGTTTTGTTTCTCTGTTTTTGATCTCCCTGGCTTTGGAATCAGTACCATATTTGTGTCTTGAAAGGAATTTGGTAGAACTCCTTCTTTGCTTATCATATCAAATAATTTGTATAATATTGGGATTAGTTGCTCTTTGAATGTCTGATAGAATTCACTTGTGAATCCATCAGGCCCTGGTGATTTTTTCTTAGGGAGTTCTTTGATGGCTTGTTCAATTTCCCTTTCTGATATGGGATTATTTAGGTATTCTATTTCTTCTGCTGTTAATCTAGGCAGTTTATATTTTTGTAAATATTCATCCATATCTCCTAAATTGCTATATTTATTTCTTCTATATGTTCTGTGTCCTATCTATCCTTCCTTTTTAATGTGCTCTCTCTCTTCATTCTATTCTAACTTGTTCTAGCTAGTCATCTCTTTTGTATCTGCTTGTTCTAACTGATCTATTTATTTTAACTTCCACTCACCTATCTTTTATCTATGTATTCTAATCTCTGTTCTAAGCTATTTATTCAAATCTATACATCTATGCATTCTGTCTGTTCTCTGAGTTCTCCCTCTTCCATCTATTCAATGTGTTCTATGTGTAGTATTTATCCATCTTTAAATTATGTCTCCCCCATCTGTTCTGTGAGCTCACTGTCTCCCATCTCTTTGTTCTATCTCTTCTATGTGTTCTTCCAATTCTTTACATCTATTGGTAGCATCTATTTTTCTGTCCTTAACATTCTGCATGTTCTATCTATTCTATTTACTCTCTGATCCATATGCTCTATATCTGCCATCTATTCTCTATAACTTCTTCATCTACCATTTGTATCTGTGTTCTATCTGATTTATGGGTTCTTTCTACTCTGTGTTATCTATTCCATCTGATCTGTGAGCTTTCTTCCATCTGTGCTTTATCATCTATCTTTAGTATTTATATGTTCTTTGATCTCTATCTTTTATATCTTTTTTATATCTTTTACATATTTGTTTTTTTTTGTTCTATCTGTTCTGTGTTCTATCTATCCTTCCTTTAAAATGTGCTCTACCTCTTCATTTTATTCTAACTTGTTCTAGCTATTCATCTCTTTTGTATCTAGTTATTCTATTTGATCTTTTTTATGTATTCTAATTTCTAGTCATCTATTTTTTATCTATGTAGTCTGATCTGTGTTCTAGTCTATGTATTCTAATCTATATATCTATACATTTTACCTGTTTTCTGAGCTCTCTATATTCCCCCTATTCAATGTGTTCTATGTATAGTATCAATCCATCTTTAAAATCTGCTTCTTTCATCTAGACTATCTGATTTGTGTGCTCAGCAAACTTGGGCAAGACACTTAACTTCCATCAACCTCAAAGTCCTCAACTTCAAGAAGAGAGGATTGAATGAGATAAAAAGATAAAACATTTCAAAAGTGCGAAAGGCTACAAATACAAATAATCAAGTAAGGCAGTCCCAGCCCTCAGGGAACTTATATTCTAATTGAGGAAGGCAAGATAACTCATAAAAGAAAGCTATGGGAGTTCAGGGAAGATGGTGGTGTAGACGGAGTGAATCTTAAAACCTCTGCACCCTTACATACCGAGATAGAAAACAATGTGCTTTGAGAAGAAAGCGGAACAAATCTAATAACAGGACAGAGCAGAGGGAACTCTACTGCAGCACAACTAAAGAAGTACACCTAGAAAAAGGCTTCAATACTTGAACTTTCAGGACTGAGAGCATAGAAAGGGAATCCCAGGATCCCAGGATGCCTCCCCCACGTGCTATGCGGAGTCTCCAGCTGCCAGGAAATCTCAGGGCCAGTGGGTGCACTGGTCACGAGAGAGGGCCTGGCTGGTATAGGACTCAGGGAGTCAAACATAGGCACATGAGAAGTGACTGTAGGAGAAAACCAGAGAAACACAACAAAAACACCCAGAAGATGGTGGCTTAGAGAGAGCCAAACTCAGAGTGCAGGCAGCTTGGCTTCCTCATACCGAGATAGAGAACTCAGGGCTTCATGAGGAAAGAAAACCAGATCAAACACAGCGGATAGCGTAGGGGGACCTCACTGCTGGAGATCTAGTTCAGAGAAAACACTACTTCTTGTCACCCCACCTTTGAGGTTTTAGCCTCAGGGCAGATTAATCCAATCAATACAG
>NW_025342737.1:0-1987 GCF_016433145.1 Gracilinanus agilis | reverse complement strand
ATTCCATTGAAATGGTTACAGATTACCTGATAAGAGATTTCAGGGAAGATGGAAACGAGGCCAACTGCTGGACCAATGACTAAATTTAATTTAAGAATTCATCATAGCTTAACCAGTTCCTTGCTAGAGTTAACCATTTTTCTGAATAATAAACTTTTCTTTTTCTCCAGATTTCTTTAGCCACATAAGATGTGATTTATTGATCTTTTGATAGGATGTCTTATAGTTGTTAGAGTATGCATGAAATGCCTGGGAAATATGTATTTGATCAGTCTGTGTGTCTATATGTTATGTTAATGTGTCTGTGATCTGTTTGTAATTTAAGTTTTATGGCTTTGTTTATCAGTGATCCCAATGGAATTTTGGAGAAAATAAATCTCTCTTTCTCATTCATTCTGCAGGAATGGGAAAGACAGACAGAGGAGTTTGAGAAGTTCAGAAAAATATCATCTCTAATGGAATTCTTAGTAATTTAAAATATAAAATAATTTAATTGATTTAAAGAAATCATATTCTCTGCTCTCATTAAGGCGAGAATCAACAAGGTAATTTGTCTACATTTCTTTTTCCATTTCTTACTGGCCATAAGAAAGGGAACAGAAATTGCAAGACAAAAAAAAGGGACAGATTTGATCCTACCACAAAATTCTATCAACAGGTTAAATACTAAGCTATATATTTAATAAAAATTACCAAGGATTCTAAATGAAATCTAAGAACAAACTTATTCAGACAGAAAAGCAATGATTCTGAATAGTATACTGAAGTACAGTAGTGCAATTTAAAAGTTTATTAGCTAATCAGAACCATCATTTTTGAATAGGTACTGATGGCATAGCATACATTCATTGACCACTAGTTTTAAAATGGAATTTCAATTAATTTTACATGTGCACAAAATTCATATTGGAAAACTTATCTATTAAGACTTGCAGTGTGTGAAATACAGATTTAAATAATCAAATTTGCCAAAAATGCTTATCAAACTGAATTTGAAGATTGCAAATTATAAGTGCAAATTATATAAGGATACTAGTTAATGATTTAAAAGAAATATTTAATTAGGTATGTAGAATTGTCTTAATGAATAAAGAAAGAATTGTCTTAATGAATAAAGAAACAGAGATATGAAAGAATAATTGATATATGTAGAAAACATTGTTAAGAGATTTTACTCAGGAATAATTTAGATGTAGAGAAGGTTAAATTAATATTCATTTGGAAGTGATGAATCATCAAGGTTTTAAAATAAGTATGCAAATTTTATATGTGCAGTAACTAAAGAGTTAAACTGATCAGGCTACACAGCTGAAGGGAAGGCCTTGGACAAAGGGCTACAGCCTTGGATGCATTTCAAAAATAACTTAATCCTTTCTACACATAGGAGGGAGAGACTGTGACTATAATTATTTTCAGAAACAGGGAAGAATAGTAATTATTGAAGAGTGACAATTTATACCAACTCAAACTCAGTAAAGTGAAACTATAAATTAAAAGCTAATGTTAATTATGTAACTTACAGAAATTTGGCTCAACTGAAGTAGTTATCTCTGTTTCAAGTAATATTAGATAATATGGATTCTAGTCAAATTATATCTCCTATGTTCACTATTTCACTAGTCCTTAAAGGTTAATTGAATAGATTATATTATAATATTTGTGATTTGTAGTAATGTATTCAAATCCAGAATATAAAATTATAACAAAATGCATAACCCCCATAATAATTTGGTTTCATAGTTAATATGCACTTGATTATGATGACATTAATTTTATTTTATAATGTCTTTTACTTTCTAGTGATGTTAATGGAATTATAACTAATTAATAAGCTTGTTAATATTATAACAGTGTAATTAAAGAATGCATTTAACTAGAAAAATTGATCATTTCAGTAATCCTAAGGGACATGAAATAAGACTACTACTTGCAAATGTAGGAATATTCCAAGGTACCTGGTTGCAAATTTTGAAGTTTTAAATCACAT
>NW_025342736.1:0-1700 GCF_016433145.1 Gracilinanus agilis | reverse complement strand
CTGCTTATTGATTTGTATCAGAGTTTCCGCTTCCATACAAATCCATTCCCCCAAATCCATTGATGTTTCCGACAGAAAAATAAGCACAGCTAAAAGCCACTTCAACTGAAATTCTGGTTTCAGATTCTGAAAGATGCCAGAGAATGTTAAAGCTTGGAATAGACCATAACAACTATCTAGTCCAATTCCCTCACTTAGTAGATGAAGAAAATGGCCCACGGGGGTTAAAAGAATTGCTTAAGATTATATAGTTTGTTAGTAACAAAACCCAGCCTACAACTCAGATCCCCTGAGTTTTGGTCCAGTGATACTTCCATTATCCCACTAACTCCATGGGGATAGGAAGATGGCCTGAGGTTTGCCATAAATTTTCCCATAGCCTTCAGTGAGAAAGAGAGAGAAGTTAATGAGCTTGAAATTATAGAAACTATAGACAAGTCCTTTCAATACTTAGCAAGACTTCCTCATCATTCTGATACCTCACCCTCAACAACTCTCCATAATATTACCTCATTCAAAAAGCCCCAGTTGGTCCATCATGTGCCTCCAGTTCCTCATTACAAAGAGCTTGGGAACTTCATTTAGTACTCTGTAATGTGTTTATTATATATATTTTATATTATAGTTAGCTGTCCATGTGTTTCATTTTTCTATATCTTTTTTCCCTCTACTGTGGCTCCCTCCCTCACCCAGGCTAAAAGTGCACTGGCTGCTTATAGGCAATATCATTACTCATGGTAAGGAGTTTTCACTGGTTGTTTCTTTCCACCCCCCCTCCACCACCCCAATGATACCAACATTTATTTATTGTTGTTTATTTTTATTTTTTAGAAAAGTTTTTCCATGGTTACATGATTCTTGTTCTTGCTTTCTCTCCCTTCCCTCAACCCCCATAGCCAATGCACATTTCCATTGGTTTTTTCATGAGTCATCAATAAAAACCTATTTCCATATCATTGATAATTGTTCTAGGGTGGTCATTAAGAGTCTATATTCCAAATCGTGTCCACATTAACCCATGCGTTCAAGCAGTTGTTTTTCTCTTGCAGTCCTTCCTCTGAATGCGGGTAGCATTCTTTTCCATAAATCCCTCAGAATTTTCCTGGGCCATTGCATTGCTGCTAGTACAGAAGTCCATTATATTCAATTCACTGACTGTTTCTAATCCAGGCCAGTTAGACACTTTTTAGACTCTGATGCCTGCTCCCACTCCAGTCCCTGAAGGTCACCAAACTTAATACAGACACCTATTGCCTTAGCCTACTGCAACTCAGAGCTCCTGAACTCAAGAGATCTACCAACCTCAGCTTCCTCATAACAGAGATTGAAGGTGTGAGTTACCACACCAACCTGGGTCAGCCTTGTATTTCCTTTATCATAAGGCTTTGACCATACACAGTAGGTGCTTGATATGTCTTTTTTTTTTTTATTAAAACCCTTAACCTCTGTCTTAGAATTGATTCTAAGGCAGAAAAGCAGTAAAGGCTAGGCAATGGGGGTTAGTTAAGTGACTTGTCTAGTGTCATACAGCTAGGAAGTTGTCTGAGGTAAGATTTGAACCTAGGACCTCCCATCTCTAGGTCTGGCTCTCAATCCACTGACTCATCCAGTTGCTCCCTGCTTTCTATATCTTAATAGATGTCTGTTAACCTGAATAATTATGAAGGTTTGTTTCTCTATCAAATGTATAATTTTGCTTG
>NW_025342735.1:0-2185 GCF_016433145.1 Gracilinanus agilis | reverse complement strand
TTGTAAGAAACATATCTGAGGAGGGAATGAATTACAGACTTGGGAAATAGGGCAATGTGAAGGGATGGCAGAGTTTGAAATACCATGTGTGAGGAATAGAAAGTAGACCATTTTGAATTGTAGTAGATTTCAAAATACATTGATATATTTTGTATTATATAACCATTTCCCTGAAATCTTCTTCACTACTGTTCTCCATAAAACATCCTTTTTAAACAAAATTTAAAAGAAACATGTAAAAAATAGTTCAGGAGAACTAACCAATATTTCAATCCATTCTGATAGCACATGCAATGTAATGTTCCATACCCATAATTACATATCTAAATAATGGGAATGAGTTGCTTTTTTCCTTATTTTTCACGGGAAATGTTATTATAATTATGAAACATTCAGTGGTTTTTAATGTCCATTTGACAATGTCATTGCTGTCTATTTTGTTTTCCTAGTTCTGCTAGTTTATTCAGCATCAAATTACCTAACTTTTTCCATGTTTTTCTGAATTCTTCATATTCCTCGTTTTTTACAACACAAAAGAGTTTCATTACATTTATCTACCACAATTTGTACCCCAGTTCAAGAACATCTATTTATTTCTAGTTCTTTTGATATTATGAAAAGTGTTACTGTGAATAACAATTGTTCTTCAGATATTTAATATAATTTATTTTCAAATCTGTCTTGATTATGTTCCCCACCAACTTATCCTGTGAGTCTTCCCACCCCAGTTCCTTTTCAGCTGGTCCAATTCTATTTTCTAAAATTGAATTATTTTTAAAGTGTATTTTGTTGAATGCCCATACTTTCCCCTGGAAATATATAGTCAATTTTGATGGGTACTTGATCCGTGGTTGCAGGCCCAGCTCTCTTACCTTTCTGAATATTGTATTCCACGCCTTGCGGTCTTTTAGCATTGAGGCTGCCAGATCCTGTGTGATCCTGATTGGTGCTCCTTGATATTTGAATTGTCTCTTTCTGGCTTCTTGTAAGATTTTTTCTTTTGCTTGGAAACTCTTGAATTTGGCAATTATATTTCTAGGTGTTTTCTTTTCTTGATCGAATGTCGCAGGTGTTCTATGAATCCTTTCAATGTCTATATTGCCCTCTTATTGTAGGACGTCAGGGCAATTTTGCTGAATTATTTCTGTTAGTATGGAGTCCAGGTTTCTATTAATTTCTGGTTTTTCTGGAAGACCAATTATTCTCAAATTGTCTCTTCTAGACCGGTTTTCTTGGTCTGTCACTCTCTCATTTAGATATTTCATGTTTCCTTCTATTTTTTCAGTCTTTTGACTTTGTTTTATTTGTTCTTGTTGTCTTGAGAGATCATTAGCTTCTAATTTCTCAATTCTAGCCTTTAGGGATTGGTTTTCGGCTATAATCTTTTGCTTGGTTGTCTGGATTTTCTCTGTGTAAAAGTTGTCGAGTGTTAAAGACTTCTTTTTCTTGTTGTTAATCTTTCTCTTCTGAACTTCCTGAGACTGGGTAGCCATCTTTAGCCCAGCAGCTTCTCAGGTTTATCCTCGCACTCAGGGTCTGTGCGCGGTCTTTTGGCTCCTGAGGTCTGAGTTCTGGTTTTTTCCAAGGTCAAGCCCCCTGGTGGACCCCCCTTGCTTGATCCTCTGCTGGAGGTTTCTTTACAAGTCTCAGGGCGCTGCTTCCTCAGTCGTATACCCGTCTGCACTGGTTCCCCACTCAGGGTTTCAGAGCTTTAGCTCGTGGCTTTGTCTGCCTCCACCCACGCCTCCGCCTGTGCCTGTGGTCTGAGCCCGTGTTCTGCGCCCTGCGTCCGCTCTCGGCGTCCTGCTCCCGTGCTCAGATTTTGTGTGCGTTCGTTAGCTTTTTGGGGTCCTAAATCTTGCTGCTCTCAGGAACAGGCCCCAGAGCTGCCAATGACTTGATGGGTGCCCCAAACTTGCTCTATTTCTTTTTAGCTGGTTTCGGCACTATAGGTGTTGTGTGTGGAGGGGGTGGGGATGGAGTGGTTGCTCAGCCTGCGATTTAGTGAGAGCTGTTTCACCCCTTCATAGCATGGAAATGCCTCAATTCCACGTACCTTCCACGCTGTGCCCTGTTGTGGGGTTCCTCCGTTTGTCTGGACTTGTTTTTATGTCCCCTTGAGGAGTTTTGTGTGTTTCTGTCAGGAGAGGTTAAGAGCTGCTTCTTACTCTGCTGCCATCTTAAC
>NW_025342734.1:0-1620 GCF_016433145.1 Gracilinanus agilis | reverse complement strand
ATAGGTATAAATACATTAGAGAGAGAAGGATGATTACTTTCAGATTTTAAAAAAAAGCCTTTTCTCTCACCAAAAAGGGGCAGGAAGTGTATTAAGAAAAGAAAATTTTACATAAAATAATTATGTGAAGGCTTTGTGACCTTGAGCAAGTCACCACTTTTTTTTGCTCTTACAAGTTCTCCAAGACTATAAATTTTAGTTCTTGTGCCTATCTGTACTGTTTGAGGGAATTTTCTAATCAGAGAACTCCCCGAAACCAATGAAAAAAATCACAGGTCTAGAAAAAGTATGCATACATACATATAGAAACTGACCACTCGCCAAGGACCACCTGAGCTGAGCCTGGAACAACTCATCACTGGTGGGTCTTAAGGTCCTAAGATTATAGATTTGGAATTGGAGAGGACTCCAGAAGCCATCCATTCCAACCCTTTCATTTTGCTGGATGAGAAGACTGAGGCCTCAAAAGACTAACTTCCTTGCCCAAGGACAGACAAGAAATAAATGGCAGAGCTAGTATTAAAATTCAGATCCTCTGAAATCAAATCGAGTGACTTTCCTCCTATACCATGCTATGGCCATGGCAGTGCAAGCTTGGCACGAATGGCCTTCAGTCCAAGAAAAGGAAGCAATGGAAGTAGCCCTTCCACATGGTCTTTAGGTCATTGATAAAGGTTCATTTAACCACTGGCACTCTCAATGTGTGCTCTTTTTATCCAACAACTAATGAGCTGATAAGTTACTGAGGGAAATGAGCCATAGCGATAATGACATTCTCTCCATGAGGAAAACCAGAAAATATAAATGAATGAACAGGGAAGTCTGAGGGAGTAGCAAAATCAGGGATAATAGACAGGCTGGGGCCTAGACTACGTTCATTGGAATGAACAGTAGATTCAAAGTCAGAGGATGCTTGGATGCTCTACAAACAACAAAAGAGAAGTGGGTTAGGCTAAGAGTTAGGAGCATTTGATCACATTAGCCTTAGAAATTCTAACCCTTCGGTGTGGCTTCTCTAATGACTGACATTCTGGAGACACAGTATTTCTTAATTTGAAAATAATTTATTAAGTGACCAGTTAAGACATCCTTATTATAGTCAAAGGATTCTCCAGAATTCTCCAAAGACTCTGGGAATTCCTGGCTCAGGATCCTAAATGCACTTTTGGGGAGCTCATTATTCAGCTCCTTCCTTGAATATCTCAAAACATCTCTAGGAGGTCACTGGGAGGTGGTCCATCCAACCCTCAGCCCTTCCCCACACCCTCAGGTAGACAGGTGATGATCTGTCTCATATGCTGGAAAAGAATCATTGTAAAAAGCTGGAATCAGTGAAAGGAACACATTCCTAAGGACGAGGAGAATTCAAAAATCTGTAGACTGGAGCTTCCGGGTTAAGATGGCGGCAGAGTAAGAAGCAGCTCTTAACCTCTCCTGACCGAAACATACAAAAATCCTCAAGGGGACATAAAAACAAGTCCAGACGAACGGAGGAACCCCACAACAGGGCACAGCGTGGAAGGTACGTGGAATCGAGACATTTCCAAGCTAAAAAGGGCTCTCACTCACTCAATCGCGAGCTGAGCAACCGCCCCACCCCCACCCCCTCCACACTCACCT
>NW_025342733.1:0-1243 GCF_016433145.1 Gracilinanus agilis | reverse complement strand
TATAAAGCAGTATTCATCAAAACAATATGGTACTAGTGAAGAGACAGAAGGGGTTATCATTGGAATAGAGTTGGGGCAAGTGACCTCAGCAAGACAGTCTATGATAAACCACAAAAGACAAGCTTTTGGGACAAAAACTCAGTATTTGACAAAAACTGCTGGGAAAACTGGAAAACAATATGGGAGAAATTGGGTCTAGATCAACATCTCACACCCTATACCAAGATAAATTCAGAATGGGTGAATGACTTGAATATAAAGGAAGAAAGTGTAAGTAAATTAGGTGAGCCCACACTAGTATACTTGTCAGATCCCTGGGAAAGGAAAGATTTTAAAACCAAGCAAGAGTTAGAAAAATATCACAAAATGTAAAATAAATAATTTTGATTACAGCAAACTAAAAAGTTTTTGTACAAACAAAACCAATGCTGCCAAAATTAGAAGGGAAGCAGGAAATTGGGATAAAATCTTTATAACACAAACCTCTGACAAAGCTTTGATTTCTCAAATTTACGAGGAGCTGAATCAATTGTACAAAAAAATCAAGCCATTCCTCTATTGATAAATGGGCAAGGAACACGAATAGGCAATTTTCAGATAAAGAAATCTAAACTATCAAGAAACACATGAAAAAGTGTTCTGAATCTCTTATAATTAGAGAAATGCAAATCAAAACAACCTTGGGGTACCACCTCAAACCTAGCAGATTAGCTAACATGACAGTAAAGGAAAGTGGGGAATGTTGGAGGGTATGTGGCAAAATTGGGACATTAATGCATTGCTGGTTGAGTTGTGAAGTGATCCAACCATTCTGGATGGCAATTTGGACCTATGCCCAAAGGGCTTTAAAAGACTATCTGCCTTTTGATCCAGCCTTAGCACTGCTGGGTTTATATCTCAAAGAGATATTAAGGAAAAAGACCTGTACAAAAATATTCATAGTCCTGTTCTTTGTGGTGGCAAAAAATTGGAAAATGAGGGAATGTCCTTCAATTGGGGAATGGCTGAACATTCCATCACCAGCAGGTGGTGGTATCTGCTGGTGATGGAATACTATTGTGCTCAAAGGAATAATGAAATGCAGGAATTCCATGTGAACTGGAATTGATGCAGAGTGAAAGGAGCAGAACCAGGAGAACATTGTACACAGAGACTCATACACAGTGGCAGAATTGTACATAATGGACTTCTCTACTAGCAGTAATGCAAGGATCCCGAACAAGGCTGAGAGACTTATGAGAAA
>NW_025342732.1:0-2444 GCF_016433145.1 Gracilinanus agilis | reverse complement strand
GTGTGATGCCAAGCAAGTCACTTCACCTTTACCACTCTTCTACCTTAGAAGTGATACTTCTCAGTTCTAAGATGGAAGGTAAGGGTTTAAGAAAGGGAGAAAATGGCATTAGCGGAGATGGGGATAATCTGTAATTAATCTGTACATGTTTACAGGATAGTCTGTAATAATTCTAATAGTAGACTAGTCAGAGGAAGGAATAAGCTTCCTTAGAAGTACCAAAGAAGAAGGAATGGATATATAAAACTAATGAATGAAAGAAGAAATTAAACTGCATGTCTATTAGAAAATGAAAATAAAAGTGAGCTAGTGAGAATTGGTTTCACTGATATGACCTCAGTTCAAATATGCATTCAGTGACTGAGAAACACAGAAATAAGGCATTACCACTATCTCAGAACATTTTTACTGAACGATATTGTTTGAATTGTTTTCCGGGATACTGCTCATCATTTCTTACATCTTATTATGTGATTTACAAAGTAGCCCAGGTCCCCCATTACCTTGTAACAAAATAGTCTGTTATTAATGTTACTAAAACTCAGTACAGGTATAACACAAATATATTTTTGGTTTAGTTCCAGACCACTGCAATAAAACAAGTATCACAATAAAGTTGCACAATTTTTTTGGTTTCCTGGTATGTATGAAATGTTATATTTGTAGAGACTCATAATCTTTTTGCTAAGGGAAGGTCTAGGCTTGATATTGATGGGGGATGACTGATCAGGGTGTAGGTTGCAGAAGCTTAGGGTGACTGAGCAGTTTCTTAAAATAACAGTCAAGTTTGCCACGTTGATTTACTCTTCCTTCCATGAAAGATTTCTCTATAGCATGCAATGTTATTTTATGGCATTTTACCTACAGTAGAACTTCTTTCAAAATTGGAGTTAATCTTCTCAAAGTCTGTCTTTGCTTTATAAATTATGTTTATATAATATTCTTCCATATTATTGTATCATAGGGAATAGGGAGGCCTGAAGAGAGGAAGACTGATAGCAGTTGGTGGACTAGTCAAACACACAAAATATTTATTGTTTAAGTTCTCTGTTTTATGTGGGAATGGTTTGTGGTATCCAAAAATAAATATAATAATATCAAAAATCACTGAAAACAAGTCACCAAAACAGAATAATCAAAAATTTTGAAATATTTAGTGACACAATGTGAGTACAGGCTATTGGAAAAATAGTACCAGTAGACTTGCTCAATGAAGAATTGTTGCAAACCTCCAAATTGTAACAAAAAAAACCCAAAATGTCAGTGAAGCACAATAAAATGAAGTATGTACGTACACATTTGATCCTTGGGGGATTTTAGGCCTTTGATCAGAGTGCAAATAATATTGTAGGTTACCTATCCAGAGATGACTCACTATCTCCTGACCTTAGATTAAGAGCAATGAGGACTGCACATTGAAACTATTTCCCATTGTCATATTTCTTTCTTTTCTTCTTATGAGTAATAATAAACATTTGTTAAATACCATCCCTGTGAAGCACTGCTACTATTCTTTCCAACTCTCTATAACTACAGAGTGGGATGAGAAGTGGGATGAAGAGCAGTTATTCAGATAAAATTTTGGAGGAAGAAATCCAGGGTGGGGAGATGCCATGGGATTGGGGACTCTTCCATGCAGATTAATGCCTTAATGCCTAAGAGACCTTAATTATAGGAGGATTCAGTGGTCAACTTTATGCCTCCAATTATCTAGTATATCCAGTGAAAAGTATTTTGGAATAAGAATTTTCCTTTGATGGGATAAGACTTTTTCTCCTGTATATTATGGTGGCCAAGAGGCTAAGAGCTAGGAAAGGGTATTTGAATACTCCCACGAAATAGTAGTTCCACATCTACTGTAATCGATAGGAAACTTCTAAAGTATTTCATAGAGAGTTGGGATATTTTCATGTTAAAAGAGTACTTTTCTGACAAAGGATCATAATTCCTTTTACAACATCCCATTCCAGGAGAAGAGATACATGAAGAATCAAAGGCAACTAACCTTCACATTTACAAGAAAGGCATTGATTCATTATCAGACAAAGAAATTGCCTTATGCACAGAGACTGATTCTAGACAAGATTTGGGACTGAGTAAGACTCATGATTTAGGATAAAAAATGACTGCCAACAAATAGCAGTACTTCCATCTGACATTGCTTCCCTCATGAATTGATAGGTCTATGATCAGGAAAGAGGACAAATGAATAAGTGATGTTTACTCTGGAAATATTATAAAAATGGATTAGAAGAGGGAGCTCAAGCCTAGGATTTTGGAAGCTTTATCTTTATGATGATGTAGAGTGAATGAAGAAGGAACAATTAATGAATAACATAAATCAGAAAATAAAATTCCAAATAAATTCAAAAGTGAGAGAAATAATGAGAAGGATAAACCAGAAGAAAGAAACTTCTTGGAGAAAGGGTTTAGCAAAAAAGAAA
>NW_025342731.1:0-2191 GCF_016433145.1 Gracilinanus agilis | reverse complement strand
TACAGAAGAAAGGCTAGGCCAAAAAGGAAAGTGCCTAGTTCAGAAACATGTTTGTTAAGTGAAGATTGTAGGGAAAGATCCAGAATGACAATAAAGGCTGGCCCAGTCTCCTCCATAAAATGGAAGCTCCAGTAATTTTTACCATTTATAGATAGAGTCAGATCTCACTTAAAGATGTCCCAGCTTAGGAAAGTTGAGGATACTTGAGGCTGATAAGACCCCAGGTGCTATCGGAATTTCCAGAATGAAGTAGCATGACAGAGCAGAAAGGGAAAAGTTTTGTTGTCCAGCTATTTAAGTTCCATCCCTCTCTACAGGACCCCATTTGGAGTTTTCTTGGCAGAGATAATAGAGTGGTTTACAGTTTCCTTCTCCAGTTTATCTTACTGATGAAGAACAGAGACAAGCAGGGTTAGGTGACTTTAAACTTACTTAGTTACCTAAATTACGATAGCTAGTAAGTGCTAAAGCCAGATTTGAACTCAGGAAGATGTCTCCCTGCCTCAAGGCCTGACACTTTATCTACTATGCTCCCTCACTTTCCTATGTTTTTCACTAATTTTAATCAGACACATTCTTAATTCTCTTCTGTAGTTATCATCTTACTATAATAAAACATGCTTCCCCTCATTGATCCTTGGACTAAATTCTGCCAGGATCCATAATATAGGAATCACCAAATAAAAGTTTTCAGGATTGTACATAATAATCATTAAATTTTTAAATGCCACATTATAAAGGTAAAATTGTCTCTACGAGTAAAACTGTCTACAATAATAAAGTAACATTGTAGCTTGTTGTGATAAATGATATGCAGGTGCAATAATTAATTTGAAGTTAACCCAATCGATTTGAGAAACTGAGGACACTTTGTTTCTTTTATGCTGCATCTCACAGAAACTCATATTTGAAAAGGGAGGCTGTCAGAGATTATCTAGTCCAATCTCTGACCTGGACCTAAGTAGAAATTTATTTTACTCTAACTGTTGAAAGACCTGTAGTGAAGGAGAACATATAATACCCCAATATAACCTTAATGCAATTCTGGTTTGGAAATAAAAATAGGTTATTAGGACATTTTTGCTTATCTATAACTGATCTTTAGTCTCTCAGAAAAATTCACTAGTTGCTCCTAATTCTGCTCTCAATCATGTACATTCCAGTTCCTTCAAATATTTAAATATCAATATTTAAATTTCTCCATTTTTTAAATGAGAAGAGGGTTTGCATGTAAATTTTTTGTTTTTTTCAAACATTTATTAATAATCATTTTTAAAATGGTTACATGATTCATGCTCCTCCTTTCCCCTTCGCCCCCTGCACTCCCCCCACCCATGGCCGATGAGCATTTCCACTAGTTTTGTCATGTGTCCTTGATCAAGACCAATTTCCATATTGTTGGTGGTTTCATTGGTGTGGTAGTTTCGAGTCCACACCCTCAATCATGTCCACCCCGACCCATGCGTTCAAGCAGTTGTTTTTCTTATATGTTTCCTCTCCTGCAGTCCTTCCTCTGAATGTGGGCAGCATCTTTACCATAAATCCCTCAGAATAGTCCTGGGTCATTGCATTGCTGCTAATACAGAAGTCCATTACATTCGATTTTACCACAGTGTATTCGTCTCTGTGTACAATGTTCTTCTGGCTCTGCTCCTTTCGCTCTGCATCTGTTCCTGGAGGTCTCTCCAGTTCGCCTGGAACTTCTCCAGTTTATTATTTCTTTTAGCACAATAGTATTCCATCACCCGCATATACCACAGTTTGTTCAGCCATTCCCCAATTGAAGGACATACCCTCCTTTTCCAATTTGTTGCCACCACAAAAAGCGCAGCTATAAATATTTTCCTACAAGTCTGTTTATCTATGATCTCTTAGGGGTACAAACCCAGCAATGGTATGGCTGGATCAAAGGGCAGGCATTCTTTTATAGCTCTGTGAGCATGATTCCAAATTGCCAGCCAGAATGGCTGGATCAGTTCACAGCTCCACCAGCAATGCATTAATGTCCCCATTTTGCCACATCCCCTCCAACATTCATTACTCTCCCCTTCTTTCATTTTAGCCAATCTGCAAGGTGTGAGGTGATACCTCAGAGTTGTTTTGATTTGCATTTCTCTAATTATTAGAGATTTGGAACACTTTCTCATGTGCTTATTGATACCTTTGATTTCTTTACCTGAAAATTGCCTAT
>NW_025342730.1:0-5706 GCF_016433145.1 Gracilinanus agilis | reverse complement strand
GCACTAGGGCGATCGTTTAGAGTCTACATCCCCAATCATGTCTCCATCGACCCATGTGATCAAGCAGTTGTTTTTCTTCTATGTTCCTACTCCCACAGTTCTTTCTCTGGATATGAATAGCATTCTTTCTCATAGGTCCCTCAGAATTATCCTGCATCATTGTGTTGCTGCTAGTACAGAAGTCCATTACATTGGATTGTGCCACAGTGTATCAGTCTCTGTGTACAATGTTCTCCTGGATCTGCTCCTTTCACTCTGCATCAATTCCTGGAGGTCATTCCAGTTCACATGGAAT
Source organism: Gracilinanus agilis (assembly GCF_016433145.1). Classification (NCBI taxonomy): domain Eukaryota; kingdom Metazoa; phylum Chordata; class Mammalia; order Didelphimorphia; family Didelphidae; genus Gracilinanus; species Gracilinanus agilis. Next base: position 5,411 of record NW_025342730.1, on the reverse strand, counting down.
TCCTCCAGTTCATTATTCCTTTCAGTACAATAGTATTTCATCACCAACAGATACCACAATTTATTCAGCCATTCCTCAATGGAAGGGCACCCCTTATTTTCCAATTTTTTGCCACCACAAATAGTGCAGCTATAAATATTTTTGTACAAGTATTTTTCCTTATTATCTCTTTGGGGTATAAACCCAGCAGTGGTATGGCTGGATCAAAAGGCAGACAGAGCAGACCTTTTTCTTGATGAATTTATTTCCCTACTTTCCTTTCCCAGCCCCTAAATGGCTCCAGGGGAAAATATAATTAGTAATACTGCTATATAGATGCATTTGGATGAACTAAGTGACCTTTTGAGGTTCTTCAAACATTAAGTAATCTAACAATAGATAAACTTGCCAACCTGAAATATCTATCAATATTCCTTAACAATATTTCTTCTATCATGAACTATGCTAAGAACTGCCTAATAGTTACCAATATCATGCTTTGTCTTTTAGATTAAATTATTCATGCCCAGCTACAAGTTTTGCTTCCTGATAATTTTATTTCCTGTCTGCATCTTTTAACTGTATCATGTAATATGAACTGAATAAATAAAATCAGTTCTCATTATTATATACATAGGATATTGAGCACTAATTCTTTCATTTCCTTTAATGCACTCAAAGCTAAAAAATGACTTGGAAAAAGCTATCATTTTGTAGAATTAATTTCAAACGTTTTTAATGATAAGCTGCTTTCTAAATTTTTACTCCTATTATTTTTCTATCTGCTGCTCCTTAAAGTAGGAAAAAAAAAACAAAAGAGCCAAATCTTTTGTTCAGGGTGACAGAAAGCCCTTAGAAGTCCCACAGTTAGTGGTTAGTTTATAAGCCTTTTTTATGTGTATGGGTGGGAGTTAGAAAAATTCTATAGGACCTCTCATCACCTGTAATAAATGACTTCTTTTTTCTGTTCTAGGAGTTAATTAGTTAGTGTTGTTTACAAATTTATATTCTTTCAAAAGTACAGTTCATTCTACTGGGATTCTGGGAGATTCTGATTCTTATTAGAAACTGGTTTACAATCTAAAACTGAGAGGCTATCTTTATCTCAGTAATGATGATCCTTTGGGTTGGCTCTGTTTTTCAGACCTACTCTAAACATGGGCATTGTTTCTGAGACAGCCATAGATTAACATATACAGTCCTTTATTAACACCCTAGACTAGGTCCCAAGACATTGGGAGTCTTTTTTCATACCTAAAATGTTTTTAATTAATATAATACCTAAAGGTAAAACAGGCTTTTGTTCTATTTCATTTTGTTATATTTTAGTAGGAATCTATACAAATAATTCACTAATTCTGATCTGTTTTACTTTTATAACACAAATCTATGAAATTTGGAGAAAAAATTGGATTTGTAAAATAGATAAACATATATGAATTGAAAGTAATTATAACAGATGTAACATGAAAGAAAAGTAATTTGAGAAATGTTGAAAATTATTAAGTGAAATGTTGAAAATTGAAAATAATATGTTTTCACTGAAATGACACTCAAGAATTTTTGAATAGGGGTTGAGAGAGGTAAAGACTTGTCATTTCATAAGTCTAGGTGACTCTCATTGTGAAAACTCTACACCAATGGAAATAGGAAGCTGATCAGTAACTCCTGAGGTTACAAAATTCTATGGATCCCAAAACATTGAATGATTTTCCCGTAGTCTCAAAAATCATCAAGAGTCAAAAGTAAAACTAAACTGACTCTCTTGGTGGCTCCTTGTGCATTACACCATGATGCCTCTCAACGCAAGCATAATTTCATGTATTAACTCAGACAGGCAAGAGAAAGGAGGTAAAAAGAAAAAAAGCAATAAATTAAACATAATCATATCATTAGACTATAATCAATTTACTATGTAAAGTCATAACACATTTGACTCATGTTAAATGTCATGCAGTGATGGTCAGGATATATGCAAAACCATGATTGAGCTCCCTCTAAATACTATTTTAGCTGTTCTGTATAGAGATGATCAGAATCAGGAAGCTCTGTCTCTCACACTTGCTAGTTGAGTGGGAAAGTCAGCTATCTGCTCAGTGCCCAAGGCACCTAAGAACAGTTGTTCTTTATTAGTATAGGGCACTTCTTTCTGAAAATGTCTTATATCAATGAACTCAGAGGTATAGTCAAGGAGAAAAATACAATTTTTATTTTCTACATAAAATACAAAATTTATCATTGCTTAACCTCTTCCTTTTTTCTTTTGCATTGCTTAGGCTAGTTTTGATTATTAGATGTCATAATAACTTGATTTCATTTTTAAACCAGAATTGATCCTCCTTCAAAATTATCAATGACTTCTAACTTGCCAAATCAAATAGCCCATCAAATAACCTTTAAAAAATCTTCCTTCTTGACTTTTCTGTATCCTTTGACATTATTTATCAGTAAGTTCATAAACATTAAGAGCTTGCTCTGTACCAAGCACTGTGCTAAATGATGAGATTACAAAAAAAATTCAAAAGACCATTCCTGCCCTTGGGAAGCTCTCATCTAATGGAGAGACAATATATAAATAACTATATTAAAGCAAGATATCTATAGAATATATAAGAAATGATCAATAACATGAAAGCAACAGAAATAAGGATTGGGAATGGCTTTCTGTACAAGTTGGGATTTTAGCTGGGACTTGAAGAATGTCAGAGAAACCAGGAAATGGAAATGAAGGAGAATATATCTTTCCTCCTTTGATATTCTTTTCTCTACGTTTTCCTGGTTCTAATCTTTCCTGTTTGACTGTTCCTTCTTAGTCTCTTTTGCAGGATATTTATCCAAATCTGCCCATGCTCAATCCTGGATCTTTGACCTTTTTCCCCTATACTATTTCACTTGATGATCTCATTATCCCCTGTGGATTCAATTAACATTTCTATAAACATGATCTTAGATCTTCTTTTCCAGTTATAACCTCTCTCCAATTGTCACATTCAGATCTCCAACTGTATATTAAACATTTCAAACTCTATGGTCCCATAGACATCTTAAAATCAACATGTTCAAAGTTGATATCACCTCACCCTTTTCGAACTTCCCTCTTACTGTCAAGGATAGCATCTTCCTAGTAACCCAGGCATCATGCTAGACTTCTGATTCTCACCTCTCTGCCCCAACTTGTCTTTTCTAACATCGCTTATATATGCTCCCTTTTCTCCTTTGCTACCATCCTGATTCAGGCCTTCTCAATAGTCATGTCTGGATTACTACAAAGGGCAGAGACTGGTCTCCTCTCCTCAAATCTCTCCCCACTCCAGTCCATTCTCTATGATCAAATTAATTTTCCAAAAGCACAAATCTGACCGTCATCCTCATATTCAATAAACACCAATGGTTCCTTATCACCTCCACAACCAAATATAAATTAATCTGTTTGACATTAAATATCCTTTACAACTGGGTCCCTTCCTTTCTTTCCAGTCTTTTTGTAGCTCTCTCTCCATCATGTACTCTGAGATCCAATGACAATGGCCCCTTTGCTCTTTCTCCCTCAAAACATTGTATCTCCAAGCTCCAGGCGTTTTCACTGATCTTTTCTCATGCCTAGAACACTCTCTTTACTTACCTCTGTTTTCCAGCTTCTTTGACTCCCTTCAAGTCCAGGAAAAAATCACACATTGTATCAGAAGCCTTTGCTGATGCACCTTAAATTAGTGCCTTCCCTTTTTTGATTATCTCCAGTTTAGTCTACCTCTAACTTTGTAAGTAGGAGTTTGCATGCTGTTTTGCCTATTAAGACTGAAATCCCTGAGAGCTGGAACTGTTTTTGCAAGTCTTTGTTTACCAAGTACTTAACATAATTCCTGGCACATAGTAGGTACTTAGTAAATGCTTGTTGACTTACTGACAAAATCCATTTAGATTTGTAAAATATATAAATGAATGCCATTGTAACAAGTGTAACATGAAAGAAAAGGAATTTGAGAAATGAAAATGTTGAAAATTGATAAAATAATGTTTTCCCTGAAAGGATACTTAAGAATTTTGGGGTGGGAGTTGAGGGACATATAGAATTATCATTTCATCAGTTTAGATAACTCCCAAAGTGGAAGCTCTACACCAGTGGAAATAGGCAGATGATAAGTAATGCCTAGAGACATGGATACCTAAGTCAGAGCTATTGACAAAAAGCTCTAGTCATTCAGGCAAACAAAATAAACTGGGGTATTTATTGGAGTTCAAAGGTAAAGCTGGAAATAAATTCAGTTTTACTTAATGGAATATTAGAAACCAAAGTAAATGTGTTGTTTTCCTGTCAATAAGCAATTGCAGGGATTTTTTGGGATCATATATTTAGAACCAGAAGGGGCATCAGAAGCCATCTAGTCTAACTCTTTCATTTTTACAGATGAAGAAACGGAATTAATTTACTTAAGGTCACAGAACTAAGAAATTGTAGGCAGAATTTGAATGCTTGTTCCATGACTCTTAACTAAACTCTCCAAGTTCAGCAAAATTTCTAGTTCACAGGGAATGAAAGGATTCATTTCAGAACTTATACTTAAATATTTTTTGAGACAATTTGGATCTTATAATTTCAGAAAATGTATGCTAAAAATTGTTATTACATGTAATTGGGAAAATATTTTTAAACATTTATTAATATTCATTTTTAACCTGTTTACATACTTTATGCCCCTACATTCCCCTTCACTCCCCACTCTCCCCCTACTCATGGCCGACGCATTTCCACTGGTTTTATCATGTGTCCTTGTTCAGGACATATTTCCAAATTGTTGGTAGTTGCATTGGTGGGGTAGTTTCGAGACCACATCCTCAATCATGTCCACCTCAGCCCATGCATTCAAGCAGTTGTTTATCTTCTATGTTTCCTCTCCTGCAGATCTTCCTCTGAATGTGGGTAGCATCTTTACCATAAATCCCTCAGAACTGTCTTGTGTCATTGCATTGTTGCTGGTAGAGAAGTCCATTACAATCAATTTTACCACAGTATATCAGTCTCTATGTACAGTGTTCTTCTGGCTCTGCTCCTTTCACTCTGTATCAGTTCCTGGAGGTCTCTCCAGTTCGCCTGGAACTCCTCCAGTTTATTATTCCTTTGAGCACAATAGTATTCCATCACCCGCATATACCACAGTTTGTTCAGCCATTCCCCAATTGAAGGACATCCCCTCCTTTTCCAGTTCTTTGCCACCACAAAAAGCGCAGCTATAAATATTTTCATACAAGTCTGTTTATCTATCATCTCTTTGGGGTACAAACCCAACAATGGTATAGCTGGATCCAAGGGCAGGCAGTCTTTTATAGCCCTTTGAGCATAGTTCCAAATTGCCAGCCAGAATGGTTGCATCAGTTCACAACTCCACAAGCAATGCATTAATGTCCCAATTTTGCCTCATCCCCTCCAACATTCA
>NW_025342729.1:0-3065 GCF_016433145.1 Gracilinanus agilis | reverse complement strand
GGGAAAGATTTTGATCTATTGGGCAGCAATGGTGTCTTATTCCCCACCCTGTCCTCCTCAGTTCATAGTACAAGTTGTACAAAATGGGAGCTCAACAGTTATTTGTCAAATGCTTACCAATTGATAGGGGAGAGGAGGTGGGAAAAGAACTAGGAGAGGAACACCATGGGGATGGGACTGCAGGAAGGTCAGGGCTGGAAGAGAGCACCAGAACTGCTGGGAGGAATCCTGCCATGCACTTATGGATGCCCTAGAACTAAGTCCCAGTCATAACTTCCTAAATTTCTAAAAGAAGACAGCATTTACTCAGTAGACCAAAGAGATCATAAAATAGGGGAAAGGATCTACTTATGCAAAAGTATTTATAGAGCTCTTTTTTGTGATGGCAAAGAATTGGACATTGAGGAGAAATACATCGATTGGGGAATGAATGAGCAAATTGTAGTATATGTTGGTGATCATATACTATTCTGTTTTAAGAAATGATAAGCAGGATGATTTTAGAAAAAGCTGGAAAATTAAAACAGGTTTTAAAAGAAAAAGCTAGAAAGATCTATATGAACTGATGCAGAGCAAAATAAACAAACTGGAACAACACTGTACACAATAATAGCTATACTGTATGATGATCAACTGTAAAAGACTTGGCTACTCTCAGTAACCCAATGATCTGGGATGATTCTGAAGGATTTATTAAAAAGAATGCTATCCATCTCCAGAGAAAGAACTGTTGAAATTGGATGCAGATGAAAACATACTATTTTTCACATTCATTTATTTATGTTTTCATTTGGGGGCTTTGGTTTTATATGAGTATTCTCTCACAACAACGACCAACATGGAATTACATTTTGCACCATAATACATGTATGATCCAGATCAAATTGCTTACCATCTCCAAGAGGGAAGAGGGAAGGGAGGGAGATCATTTGGATCTTATAATTTTGGGAAATGTATGTTGAAAATTGTTGTTACATGTAATTGGGAAAATAAAATATCTTTGAATTAAAAAAAAGAAAAAGAAGAAGGCACTTACCAGGTGTCTCCTTATTGTATTCTTCACTTGACTGTCCACTGGATTCCCAAGTAAAATCTTCATTGTATTCCCAGTTATAATCAGTACTGGGCTGCCAAACTGCATCCTCTCTGGATTTCCACTGGAGCTCTCCCTGAAGTTTCTTGACTTGTTTTACTATGTTTTCCCTACTGGCTTTCCCAGTGGAGTCTTCAATGGTTTCTTCACTTGATTCCTCACCAAATTCAGGATTAGAATCCAAATCCAAATTAGAACTGGATTCTCTACTGATTTCCTCTTTTCTAGGGATTTCATTCTGTGTTGGAGAAACTAAATGAAAAACAATAGGAAAAAACACAAGCAAAAAATGCTGACAATTGTTCCTCTAGAAAGCATTGTCCAAGGTCAAATCTATTCTATAATTATCTTTAGATAGGAAAGGTGATGACCCAACCTTGAGTCCTGCTTTCTGTACATATGGCCCTCTTTGATCTGCTTGTATAACATGAATAAAAAAGAGGGGAAAAATAACTGTCCCTGATAATTTTTTTCCCTTTATGTATCAGGAACTTGCAATTTTAGAAATGAAAGAGTATAAAATCACTGATACAAATATACCTTATTACTCCCAGGACTCACAAAATAATTATTATAATTATAATGAGCTCTTATGTAGAGTTTTAAAAGGTTGTGATCCTAACAGCCCTGGAAAGTAGATGCTATTATTATCCACATTTTATAGATGAGGAAACTGAGGCAAAAAAAGGTTAATTAACTTGCCCAGGATCATATAATTAATAAGTCCTCAAAGCCATATTTGAAATCAGGTCTTCCTAATTCCATTCACAACTCAGACCACTCTACTATCAAATAGAGCCTGTCTTGCTGTTTCTAGTGATTCCAGAAAAAAAATTCTCATAATCTTTATCTTAATCATCTATTCATTTGCAATGAGATCTAGGAACCAGGAGACAAATTCCTGTTCCAGTTCCAATCCTAACTAACACAGTGACTAGAGACAAGTAACAACCTCTCTGAACTTCAGTTTTATCATCTCTAAATGGAAATAATACCATTTACATTGCATATCTCATAAGGATGTTGAATAGGAAAGCACTACTTAAATTTGAAACTATTATATTTGTATACTCTTCTGAAGTTGGCTGAATTTCTTTACAAAATCCTTTCTTCTGCTATCTGATAGAGAGGAATTCGTTTGACAAATATTTGTAAGGTGGCACAGTGAAGAGAACATTGTGGAGGATCAGTGGAATAGACTTGGGGTAAATGACATCAGCGAGACAGTGTATGATGAACCCAAAGAGCCCAACTTCTGGGACATGAATCCACTATTTGACAAAAACTGCTGGGAAATTTGGAAAACAATATGGGACAGATTAGGTTAGATTAACATCTCACACCCTACACCAAGATAAATTCAGAATGGGTGAATGACTTGAATATAAAGAGGGAAACTATAAATAAGTTAAGTGAACACAGAATAGTATACTTGTCAGATCTCTGGGAAAGGAAAGATTTTAAAACCAAGCAAGAGATAGAGAAAATTACAAAATGTAAATTAAATGGTTTTGATTATATTAAACTAAAAAGCTTTTGTACAAACAAAAACAATGTAGCCAAAATCAGAAGGGAAACAACAAATTGGGAAAAGATCTTTATAACAAAAACCTCTGACAGGGGTCTAATTACTCAAATATACAAGGAGTTAAATCAATTGTATAAAGAATCAAGCCATTCCCCAATTGATAAATGGGCAAGAGGCATGAATAGGCAATTTTCAGATAAAGAAATCAAAAGTATCAATAAGCACATGAGAAAGTGTTCTACATCTCTAATAATTAGAGAAATGCAAATCAAAACAACTCTGAGGTATCACCTCACACCTAGCAGATTGGCTAAAATGAAAGAAGGGGAGAGTAATGAATACTGGAGGGAATGTGGCAAAATTGGGACATTAATGCATTGCTGGTGGAGTTGTGAACTGATCCAACCATTCTGGATGGCAATTTGGAACTATGCTCAAAGGGCT
>NW_025342728.1:0-1257 GCF_016433145.1 Gracilinanus agilis | reverse complement strand
TGTAGGAACTATCATGTTAAATGTAATATATGTATATGTATATATATATTAAATGTGTATATGTATATATTAAAACCCATTATATATGAGTTAAACATCTTTTTATACGTACATTCCTCTCTTTCTGTTCTAATTTCTTAAATATAGCAATGTTTGTTTATTGATGTTTGAAAAAATAACATCCAAAGCACAAATTTTTTTCTCAGTTACATGTAAAAATTTTTTTAACATTTGTTTTTTAAATTTCAAGTTTCAATTTTTTTTCTCCCTCCCCACACCTTCCTTGAGAAGGCAAGCAATTTGATATAGATTATACAATGAAGTCATGTAAAACATTTCCATATTAACCATGTTGCAAAAAAAACACAGATCAAAAAATCCCCAAAACAATAAAGTTTTTAAAATATGCTTCAATCTAAATTCAGATTCCATCAGTTCTTTCTCTGGAAGTAGATTGTATTTTTCATCATAAATCCTTCAGTACTACCTTAGAACCTTTCATAGCTGATCACAGATATCATTAGTGTTGCTGGGCATAATGTTCTCCTGGTTCTGCTCATTTCACTTTGCATCATTTCATTATTCTGTCTCCCCAGGTTTTTCTGAAAGCATCCTAATTGTCATTTCTTAAAGCTCAATAATAATTCATCACAATCATATACCACAACTTGTTCAGCTGTTCTCCAACTGATGGGCATCTACTAAATTTCCAATTCTTTGTCATCACACACAAAAAAGCTGCTATAAATATTTTTGTACATATAGATCATTTTTATTTTTCTTTGACTTCTTTGGGATATAAATCTAGTATTGGTATTTCTGGGTCAAAAGTATACAAAAATTTATAAACCTTTGAGCATAGTTCCAAATTGCTCTCCAAAATGGCTGGATCAGATTACAGTTTCACCAACAATGCATTAATGTCCTATTTTTCTACATCCCCTCTTATATTTGTTATTATTCTTTTCTATAATATTGGTTTCTTTCTACTTCTTTTACTTCTATATGTTTTTTCTGCTTCCTCCCATATTTCTCCTATCCCCTAAAAGTTATTTCCCAAGCTTAATCCTAAACTTTCCATTCTCTTTATCTATTTCCCTCTCTTTCTCCCTCTATATAAATATTTGTCTCTCCTGCTTTCTCTCCCTATTCTTTTCCCTCCCTACTCTCACCTTATCTATCATCCAGGATTAGACTAGCATGAGGTAGCCAGTGTTTTACCCAGGGTGTGAGATTCAGAATGCACTAATAGTACTT